>NC_080383.1:37224845-37392150 GCF_014773155.1 Arachis stenosperma | reverse complement strand
TCTTGAATCTCTCTTCCATTGTGCGCCCTCTTCACATATGACTGTGAGGACTTGGTCCAACCTTTGATCAAAGTTGACCCTTCTAGTGTAAGGATTTCATCTCCTTGCATCATAGGCAGTTGAATGCTAACCTTACATTTCCGGACTAAAATCCAAGTATTTCCCCCGAACCATAGTAAGATAATTCTTTGGATCCGGGTTCACACTTTGATCATGGTTCTTAGTGATCCATGCATTGGCATAGAACTCTTGAACCATCAAGATTCGACTTGTTGAATGGGGTTGGTAGCACTTCCCAACCTCTTCTTCGGATCTCATGCGGATCTCCGGATATTCAGCCTTTTTGAGTGAAAAGGGGACCTCGGGGATCACCTTCTTCAAGGCCAACATCATAAGTGGTCTTGGTGCACCCTTGAGATGAATCTATCCATCTCCCATGACTCGGAGGTGGAAGCTTTTGCCTTCCCTTTCCTCTTTCTAGAGGGTTTCTCCGGCCTTGGATGCCATAAATGGTTATGGAAAAACAAAAAGCAATGCTTTTACCACACCAAACTTAAAAGGTTTGCTCGTCCTCGAGCAAAAGAAGAAATAAGAGAGTAGAAGAAGAAGAGATGAGGGAGAAGGAGATGGCTTATGTATTCGGCCAAGGAGGGGGGAAGTGGTGTTTAGGTTTTGTGAAAATGAAGGAGTGAAGAAGGGTATTTATAGGAGAGAGGGGAAATGGGGTTCGGCCATTTTGGGTGGGTTTGGGAGGGAAAGTGGTTTGAATTTGAAGGGTGAGGTTGGTGGGGTTTTATGAAGGATGGATGTGAGTGGTGAAGAGAAAGATGGGATTTGATAGGTGAGGGGTTTTTGGGGAAGAGGTATTGAGGTGATTGGTGAATGGGAGAGAGTGGTGGGGTTGGTTGGGGATCCTGTGGGGTCCACAGATCCTGTGGTGTCAAGGAAAAGTCATCCCTGCACCAAATGTACTCAAAATCACGTTTTGAGCCATTTCTGGCGTTAAACGCCGGGCTGGGTGCCCATCCTGGCGTTTAACGCCAGGTTCTTGCCCTTTTCTGGCGTTTAACGCCAGTCTGGTGCCCCTTTCTGGCGTTAAACGCCCAGAATGGTGCCAGACTGGGCGTTAAACGCCCAACTGCTGCTAGCCTCACTGGCGTTTAAACGCCAGTGAATTCTTCCTCCAGGGTGTGCTGTTTTTCTTCCTGTTTTTCATTCTGTTTTTGCTTTTTCAATGGATTTTGTGACTTCTTATGATCATCAACCTACAAAAACATAAAATAACAAAAGAAAATATATAAAATATAATCATTGGGTTGCCTCCCAACAAGCGCTTCTTTAATGTCAGTAGCTTGACAGAGGGCTCTCATGGAGCCTTACAGATACTCAGAGCAATGTTGGAACCTCCCAACACCAAACTTAGAGTTTGAATGTGGGGGTTCAACACCAAACTTAGAGTTTGGTTGTGGCCTCCCAACACCAAACTTAGAGTTTGACTGTGGGGGCTCTGTTTGTCTCTGATTTGAGAGAAGCTCTTCATGCTTCTTCTCCATGGTGACAGAGGGATATCCTTGAGCCTTAAACACATAGGATTCTTCATTCACTTGAATGATCAGTTCACCTCCATCAATGTCAATCACAGCCTTTGCTGTGGCTAGGAAGGGTCTGCCAAGGATGATGGATTCATCCATGCACTTCCCAGTCTCTAGGACTATGAAATCAGTAGGGATGTAATGGTCTTCAACTTTCACCAAAACATTCTCTACAAGTCCATGAGCTTGTTTTCTTGAGTTGTCTGCCATCTCTAGTGAGATTCTTGCAGCTTGTACCTCAAAGATCCCTAGCTTCTCCATTACAGAGAGAGGCATGAGGTTTACACTTGACCCTAAGTCACACAGAGCCTTCTTGAAGGTCATGGTGCCTATGGTACAAGGTATTGAAAACTTCCCAGGATCTTGTTTCTTTTGAGGTAATCTCTGCCTAGACAAGTCATCCAGTTCTTTGGTGAGCAAAGGAGGTTCATTCTCCCAAGTCTCATTTCCAAATAACTTGTCATTTAGCTTCATGATTGCTCCAAGGTATTTAGCAACTTGCTCTTCAGTGACATACTCATCCTCTTCAGAGGAAGAATACTCATCAGAGCTCATGAAAGGCAGAAGTAAGTCCAATGGAATCTCTATGGTCTCATTTTGAGCCTCAGATTCCCATGGTTCCTCATTAGGGAACTCATTGGAGGTTGGTGCACCCCCATTGAGGTCTTCCTCAGTGGCGTCCACTTCCTCTCTTTCCTCTCCAAATTCGGCCATGTTGATGGCCTTGCACTCTCCTTTTGGATTTTCTTCTGTATTGCTTGGAAGAGTACTTGGAGGGAGTTCAGTAATTTTCTTGCTCAGCTGTCCCACTTGTGCCTCCAAATTCCTAATGGAGGACCTTGTTTCATTCATGAAACTTTGAGTGGTTTTGATTAGATCAGAGACCATGGTTGCTAAGTCAGAGGGGTTCTGCTTAGAATTCTCTGTCTGTTGCTGAGAAGATGATGGAAAAGGCTTGCCATTGCTAAACCTGTTTCTTCCACCATTGTTGTTATTGAAACCTTGTTGAGGTCTCTCTTGATTCTTCCATGAGAAATTTGGGTGATTTCTCCATGAAGAATTATAGGTGTTTCCATAGGGTTCTCCTAGGTAATTCACCTCTTCCATTGAAGGATTCTCAGGATCATAAGCTTCTTCTTCAGATGAAGCTCCCTTAGTACTGCCAGGTGCATTTTGCATTCCAGACAGACTTTGAGAAATCAAATTGACTTGTTGAGTCAATATCTTGTTCTGAGCCAGTATGGCATTCAGAGTGTCAATCTCAAGAACTCCTTTCTTCTGACTAGTCCCATTGTTCACAGGATTCCTTTCAGAAGTGTACATGAATTGGTTATTTGCAACCATTTCAATGAGCTCTTGAGCCTCTGTAGGTGTCTTCTTCAGATGAAGAGATCCTCCAGCAGAGCTATCCAAAGACATCTTGGATAGTTCAGAGAGACCATCATAGAAAATACCTATGATGCTCCATTCAGAAAGCATGTCTGAGGGACACTTTCTGATTAATTGTTTGTATCTTTCCCAAGCTTCATAGAGGGATTCTCCATCCTTCTGTCTGAAGGTTTGGACTTCCACTCTAAGCTTACTCCATTTCTGAGGTGGAAAGAATTTTGCCAAGAAGGCATTGACTAGCTTTTCCCAAGAGTCCAGGCTGTCTTTAGGTTGTGAGTCCAACCATATTCTAGCTCTGTCTCTTACAGCAAAGGGGAATAGCATCAGTCTGTAGACCTCAGGGTCAACCCCATTAGTCTTGACTGTGTCACAGATTTGCAAGAACTCAGCTAAAAACTGATGAGGATCTTCCATTGGAAGTCCATGGAACTTGCAATTCTGTTGCATTAGAGAAACTAACTGAGGCTTAAGCTCAAAGTTGTTTGCTCCAATGGCAGGGATAGAGATGCTTCTCCCATAGAAGTCGGGAGTAGGTGCAGTAAAGTCACCCAGCACCTTCCTTGCATTGTTGGCATTGTTGTTGTTTTCGGCTGCCATGGGTTCTTCTTCTTTGAAGAATTCGGCCAAGTCCTCAACAGAGAGTTGTGCCTTAGCTTCTCTTAGCTTTCGCTTCAAGGTCCTTTCAGGTTCAGGGTCAGCTTCAACAAGAATACCTTTGTCTTTGTTCCTGCTCATATGAAAGAGAAGAGAACAAGAAAATATGGAATCCTCTATGTCACAGTATAGAGATTCCTTGAGGTGTCAGAGGAAAAGAGAAATAGAAGAAAGAAGAAGGAGAGGAATTCGAACTTTAATTAGATGGAGTTCGAATTGTGCATTGAGAAGGAGTAGTACTCCATAAATAGAAGGATGTGGGAAGAGAGGAAGAAGATTTTCGAAAATTCAATTAAAAAGATTTTGAAAACATTTTGAAAAATTGATTGACAATTTTCGAAAATTCAAAGTGAAAAAGAAATCAAGTGATTTTTGAAAAAGATTTTGAAATTAGAAATTAAGAAGATTTGATTGAAAACTATTTTGAAAAAGATGTGATTGAGAAGATATGATTTGAAAACAATTTTAAGAAGATATGATTTGAAAACAATTTTAAAAAGATTTGATTTTAAAAAAAATTAGTGACTTGCCTAACAAGAAAAGATATGATTCAAACATTAAACCTTTCTCAACAGAAAAGGCAACAAACTTGAGATGTTCAATCAAATCATTAATTGTTAGTAAGTATCTTTGAAAAAGGAAAGAAATTGATTTTGAAAACATTTGATTGAAAAGATATGATTTGAAAAAGATTTGATTTTGAAAAACTTTGAAAACTTGAAAAAAAAATTGATTTTGAAAACAAAATCCTCCCCCTTGTGCCATCCTGGCGTTAAACGCCCAGAATGGTATCCATTCTAGCGTTTAACGCCCAACCAGGTACCCTGGCTGGCGTTTAAACGCCAGTCTGTCCTTCTTCACTGGGCGTTTTGAACGCCCAGCTTTTCTGTGTAATTCCTCTGCTGCATGTTCTGAATCTTCAGTCCCCTGTACTATTGACTTGAAAATAGAACCAAGATCAAATAAAAAAGGCATGCAAGACACCAAACTTAAGATTAGACACTAGACTCAAACAAGAAAGATAAAGTATTTTTGGTTTTTATGATTATTTTTTTAAAAATTTTTTGTGCTTTTTTTCGAAAATTATATGGAAATAGAAAATAAAGTTTCAGAATTCTCAATTTGGATTCCAGGAATCATTGCAATGCTAGTCTAAGACTCCGGTCCAGGAATTAGACATGGCTTCACAGCCAGCCAAGCTTTCAAAGAAAGCTTCGGTCCAAAACACTAGACATGGCCAATGGCCAGCCAAGCCTTAGCAGATCATTGCTCCAATAGCAAGATTGATAGAGATCAACAAGCTATTGTGATGATTAGTTGAAACCTCGGTCCAATAAGATTAGACATGGCTTCTCAGCCAGCCAGACTTCAACAGATCATCATGAAACACTAGAATTTATTCTCAAGAACTCTGAAGAAAAAATACATAATCTAAGCAACAAGATGAACCGTCAGTTGTCCATACACAAACAATCCCCGGCAACGGCGCCAAAAACTTGGTGCACGAAATTGTGATCACTACTTTTACACAAAACAATCCCCGGTAATGAATCCAAAAACTTGGTGCTCAATACCATGGCATAAACACAACTTCGCACAACTAACCAGCAAGTGCACTGGGTCATCCAAGTAATAAACCTTACGCGAGTAAGGGTCGATCCCACAGAGATTGTTGCTATGAAGCAAGCTATGGTCACCTTGTAAATCTCAGTCAGGCAGACTCAAATGGGTATAGTGATAAACGAATAAAGCATAAAGATAAAGATAGAGATACTTATGTATATCATTGGTGAGAGCTTCAGATAAGCGAATGAAGATGCCTTCCCTTCCGTCTCTCTGCTTTCCTACTGTCTTCATCCAATCCTTCTTACTCCTTTCCATGGCAAGCTCATGTAGGGTTTCACCGTTGTCAGTGGCTACCTCCCATCCTCTCAGTGAAAATGTTCCCATGCTCTGTCACAGCATATGGCTAATCAGCTGTCGGTTCTCGGTCAGGCCGGAATAAAATCCATCGATTCTTTTGCGTCTGTCACTAACGCCCCGCCTGCTAGGATTTTGAAGCACGTCACAGTCATTCAATCATTGAATCCTACTCAGAATACCACAGACAAGGTTAGACCTTCCGGATTCTCTTGAATGCCGCCATCAGTTCTCGCCTATACCACGAAGGCTCTGATCTCACGGAATGGCTGGCTCGTTTGTCAGGCGAGCACTCGGTTGTCAGGCGATCAGCCATGCATCGTGTATCAGGAATCCAAGAGATATTCACTAAGCCTCATATGCTTGTAGAACAAGAGTGGTTGTCAGTCACCTTGTTCATGAGTGAGAATGATGATGAGTGTCACGGATCATCACATTCATCAAGTTGAAGAACAAGTGATATCTTGGACAAAGAACAAGCGGAATTGAATAGAAGAACAATAGTAATTGCATTAATACTCGAGGTACAGCAGAGCTCCACACCTTAATCTATGGTGTGTAGAAACTCCACCGTTGAAAATACATAAGAACAAGGTCTAGGCATGGCCGTGAGGCCAGCCTCCCAAATGATCTAAGATAGCATGAAACTCAAAGATAGCTACCAAGATTCCAAGACATCAAATACAATAGCAAAAAGTCCTACTTATAGAGAACTAGTAGCCTAAGGTGTACAAAGATGAGTAAATGACATAAAAATCCACTTCCGGGCCCACTTGGTGTGTGCTTGGGCTGAGCAATGAAGCATTTTCGTGTAGAGACTCTTCTTGGAGTTAAACACCAGCTTTGGTGCCAGTTTGGGCGTTTAACTCCCATTTAGGTGCCAGTTCCGGCGTTTAACGCTGGAATTCCTGAGGGTGCTTTGAACGCCGGTTTGGGCCATCAAATCTTGGGCAAAGTATGGACTATCATATATTGCTGGAAAGCCCAGGATGTCTACTTTCCAACGCCGTTGAGAGCGCGCCAATTGGGCTTCTGTAGCTCCAGAAAATTCACTTCGAGTGCAGGGAGGTCAGAATCCAACAGCATCTGCAGTCCTTTTGAGTCTCTGGATCAGATTTTTGCTCAGATCCCTCAATTTCAGCCAGAAAATACCTGAAATCACAGAAAAACACATAAACTCATAGTAAAGTCCAGAAAAGTGAATTTTAGCTAAAAACTAATAAAAAATATAATAAAAACTAACTAAAAGATACTAAAAACATACTAAAAACAATGCCAAAAAGCGTACAAATTATCCGCTCATCAAGATCCTTATCAGTTTTTAACTGAGTTCTTGCAGATCTGTGAGACTGTAAAGACGAATGGAGTTGATCCTGAAGTCTACAGACTCATGCTTTTCCCTTTTGCTGTAAGAGACAGAGCTAGAATATGGTTGGATTCACAACCTAAGGATAGCCTGGACTCCTGGGATAAGCTGGTCACTGCCTTCTTGGATAAATTCTTTCCTCCTCAAAAGCTGAGCAAGCTGAGAGTGGATGTTCAAACCTTCAAACAAAAAGATGGTGAATCCCTCTATGAAGCTTGGGAAAGATACAAGCAGCTGACCAAAAGATGTCCATCTGACATGTTTTCAGAATGGACCATATTAGATATATTCTACTATGGTCTCTCTGAATTTTTGAAAATGTCATTGGACCATTCTACAGGTGGATCTATTCACCTGAAGAAAACGCCTGAAAAGGCTCAAGAACTCATTGACATGGTTGCAAACAACCAATTCATGTACACTTCTGAGAGGAATTCTGTGAACAATGGGATACCTCAGAAGAAAGGAGTTCTTGAAATTGATGCTCTGAATGCCATATTGGCTCAGAACAAAGTGTTGACTCAACAGGTCAACATGATCTCTCAAAATCTGAATGGATGGCAACATGCATCCAACAGTACTAGAGAGGCAGCTTCTGAAGAAGCTTATGATCTTGAGAACCCTGCCATGGCAGAGGTTAATTACATGGGTGAACCTTATGGAAACACCTATAACTCATCATGGAGAAATCATCCAAATTTCTCATGGAAGGATCAACAAAAGCCTCAACAAGGCTTTAACAATGGTGGACGCAATAGGCTGAGCAATAGCAAGCCATATCCATCATCTTCTCAACAACAGACAGAGAATTCTGAACAAAACACCTCTAATTTAGCCAATGTAGTCTCTGATCTGTCAAAGGCCACTTTCAGCTTCATGAGTGAAACAAGATCCTCCATTAGAAATCTGGAGGCACAAGTGGGCCAGCTGAGTAAGAAAGTCATTGAAACTCCTCCCAGTATTCTCCCAAGCAATACAGAAGAGAATCCAAAAGGAGAGTGCAAAGCCATTGACATAGTCAATATAGCCGAATGCACAAGGGAGGATGAGGACAAAAATCCTAGTGAGGAAGACCTCTTGGGACGTTCCTCAAGCAAGAAGGAGTTTCCTATTAAGGATCCAAAGGAATCTGAGGCTCATACAGAGACCATAGAGACTCCATTGAATCTCCTTCTGCCATTCATGAGCTCTGAAGACTATTCATCCTCTGAAGAGGATGAAGATGTGACTGGAGAGCAAGTTGCTCAATATTTAGGAGCTATCATGAAGCTGAATGCCAAGTTATTTGGTAATGGGACTTGGGAAAGTGAACCTCCGTTGCTCATTAATGAACTGGATACTTGGATTCAGAAAATTCTACCTCAAAAGAAACAAGATCCTGGCAAGTTCTTAATACCTTGTACCATAGGCACCATGATCTTTGAAAAAGCTCTGTGTGATCTGGGGTCAGGGATAAATCTTATGCCACTCTCTGTAATAGAGAAGCTGGGGATCATTGAGGTATAACCTGCCTTGTTCTCATTACAATTGGCACACAAGTCATTGAGACAAGCTTATGGAATAGTAGAGGACGTGTTAGTAAAGGTTGAAGGCCTTTACATCCCTGCTGATTTCATAATCTTAGACACTAGGAAGGAAGAGGATGATTGCATCATCCTTGGAAGACCTTTCTTAGCCACAGTAGGAGCTGTGATAGATGTCAAAAGAGGTGAATTAGTCCTTCAATTGAATGGGGACTACCTTGTGTTTAAGGCACATGGCCATCCCTCTGTGACAGAAGAGAGTAAGCATGAAGAGCTTCTCTCAGTTCAGAGTCAAGAAGACCCCATATCCAAACTCTAAGTTTGGTGTTGGGACTATACAACATTGACCTGATCACCTTGTGGCTCCATGAGAGCCACTGTCAAGCTATTGACATAAAAGAAGCGCTTGTTGGGAAGCAACCCAATTTTATTTATCTAATTCTTATTTTTATTTTTATTATTGTTATTTTGTGTTTTATTAGGTACATGATCATGAGGAGTCACGAAAAAATCATAAAAATTAAAAACAGAATCAAAAACAGCAGAAGAAAAAATTTACACCCTGGAGGACGCACAGGCTGGCGTTCAACGCCAGTAAGATGCATCTGGCTGGCGTTCAACGCCAGAACAGAGCATCATTCTGGCGCTGAACGCCAAAACAAGCAACATTCTGGCGCTGAACGCCAGGAATGTGCCCAGAGAAGAAAAGCTGGCGCTGAACGCCAGTAACAAGCATGAAACTGGCGTTCAACGCCAGAAACATGCTTTACATGGGCGTTGAACGCCCAGAATGTGCACCACACGGCGTTTAAACGCCAGAATGGTGTGCAAAGGCAATTTACATGCCTATTTGGTGCAGGGATGGAATTCCTTGACACCTCAAGACCTGTGGACCCCACAGGATCACTTCAGGATCTGTGGACCCCACAGGATCCCCACCTAACATATTCCCACCTTACCTCCTAATCCTAGTTTTTGTGATTACTCTTCCCCATGTCACACTTCCCAACAACTTTCACCAATCACCTCAATTCCTCTTCCCAATCACCCCCTTCACCACTCACATTCATCCACTCTTCCCCATAAACCCCACCTACCTTCAAAAATTCAAAACCAATTTCCCACCCATTCCCACCCAAGATGGCCGAACATACACTCCCCCTCTCCCTATAAATACCCTTCCATTCTCCTTCATTTTCACACAACACAAACCCCCCTTCCCCCACTTTGCCGAACCTACCTCTCTCCCTCTCTACCATATTTTCTTCTTCTTCTTCTTCTCTTCTTTCTTCTCTTGCTCGAGGGCGAGCAATATTTTAAGTTTGGTGTGGTAAAAGCATAAGCTTTTTTGTTTTTCCATTACCATCAATGGCACCTAAGGCCGGAGTATCCTCTAGAAAAGGAAAAAGGAAGACAAAAGCTTCCACCTCTGAGTCATGGGAGATGGAAAGATTCATCTCCAAGAGCCATCAAGACCACTTCTATGATGTTGTGGCAAAGAAGAAGGTGATCCCTGAGGTCCCTTTCAAGCTCAAGAAAAATGAGTATCCGGAGATCCGACATGAAATCCGAAGAAGAGGTTGGGAAGTCTTAACCAACCCCATGCAACAAGTCGGAATCTTAATGGTTCAAGAGTTCTATGCCAATGCATGGATCACTAGGAACCATGATCAAGATATGAACCCGAGTCCAAAGAATTATCTCACAATGGTTCGGGGGAAATACTTAGATTTTAGTCCGGAAAATGTGAGGTTGGCATTCCACTTGCCCATGATGCAAGGAGATGAACGCCCCTACACTAGAAAGGTCAACTTTAATCAAAGGTTGGACCAAGTCCTTATGGACATTTGTGTGGAAGGAGCTCAATGGAAGAGAGACTCCAAAGGCAAGCCAGTCCAACTAAGAAGACTGGACCTCAAGCCTATAGCTAGAGGATGGTTGGAGTTCATTTAACGCTCCATCATTCCTACTAGCAACCGATCTGAAGTTACTGTGGATCGGGCCATCATGATTCATGGCATCATGATTGGAGAGGAAGTAGAAGTTCATGAGGTCATCTCCAATGAAATCTACAAAATAGCCGACAAGCCTTCACCCATGGCACGGCTAGCTTTTCCTCACCTTATTTGCCATCTATGTTACTCAGCTGGAGTTATCATAGAAGGAGACATCTCCATTGAAGAGGATAAGCCCATCACCAAGAAGAGGATGGAGCAAGCAAGAAAGACCCTTCACGGTTCTCAAGAGATGCATGAGGAAGCTCATCATCAAGAAATCCCTGAGATGCCTCAAGGGATGCACTTTCCTCCCAACAACTATTGGGAACAACTCAACACTTCCTTAGAAGATTTGAGTCACAATGTTGAACAACTAAGGGTGGAACATCATGAGCACTCCATCATTCTCCAAGAAATAAGAGAAGACCAAAGAGCAATGAGGGAGGAGCAACAAAGGCAAGGAAGGGACATAGAAGAGCTTAAGAATATCATTGGTCCTTCAAGAAGAAGACGCCACTAAAGGTGGATTCATTCCTTGTTCTTTATTTCTTTCTGTTTTCGGTTTTTAATGTTGTGTTTATCTATGTTTTGTGTCTTTACTTCATGATCATTAGTATGTAACCATGTCTTAAAGCTATGAATAAAATCCATTAATCCTTCACCTCTCTTAAATGAAAAATGTTTTAATTCAAAAGAACAAGAAGTACATGAATTTCGAATTTATCCTTGAATTTAATTTAATTATATTGATGTGGTGACAATACTTTTGTTTTCTGAATGAATGCTTGAACAGTGCATATGTCTTTTGATCTTGTTGTTTATGGATGTTAAAATTGTTGGCTCTTGAAAGAATGATGAACAAAGAGAAATGTTATTGAGGATCTGAAAAATCATGAAATTGATTCTTGAAGCAAGAAAAAGTAGTGAACAAGAAGAAGCTTGCGGAAAAAAAAATGGCGAAAAAAAATATAGAAAGAAAAAGAAAAGGCAAGCAGAAAAAGCCAATAGCCCTTAAAACCAAAAGGCAAGGGTAAAAAGGATCCAAGGCTTTGAGCATCAATGGATAGGAGGGCCCAAGGAAATAAAATCCAGGCCTAAGCGGCTAAACCAAGCTGTCCCTAACCATGTGCTTGTGTCATGAAGGTCCAAGTGAAAAGCTTGAGACTGAGTGGTTAAAGTCGTGATCCAAAGCAAAAAGAGTGTGCTTAAGAGCTCTGGACACCTCTAACTGGGGACTTTAGCAAAGCTAAGTCACAATCTGAAAAGGTTCACCCAGTTATGTGTCTATGGCATTTATGTATCCCGTGGTAATACTGGAAAACAAAGTGCTTAGGGCCACAGCCAAGACTCATAAGTAGCTGTGTTCAAGAATCAACATGCTTAACTAGGAAAGTCAATAACACTATCCAAAATTCTAAGTTCCTAGAGAAGCCAATCATTCTAAACTTCAAAGGAAAAAGTGAGATGCCAAAACTGTTCAGAAGCAAAAAGCTACAAGTCCCGCTCATCTAATTATAATTGATATTCATTGATATTCTGGAATTTATAGTATATTCTCTTCTTTTATCCTATTTTATTTTCAGTTGCTTGGGGACAAGCAACAATTTAAGTTTCGTGTTGTGATGAGCGGATAATTTATACGTTTTTTGGCATTGTTTTTAGGTAGTTTTTAGTAAGTTTGAGCTACTTTTAGGGATGTTTTCATTAGTTTTTATGTTAAATTCACATTTCTGGACTTTACTATGAGTTTGTGTGTTTTTCTGTGATTTCAGGTAATTTCTGGCTGAAATTGAGGGACTTGAGCAAAACTCTGAAAAAGGCTGACAAAAGGACTGCTGATGCTGTTGGAATCTGACCTCCCTGCACTCAAAATAGATTTTCTGGTGCTACAGAACTCCAAATAGCACGCTCTCAACGGCGTTAGAAAGTAGACATCCAGAGCTTTCCAGAAATATATAATAGTCTATACTTTATTCGGAAATTGACGACGTAACTTGGCGTTGAACGCCAAGTACATGCTGCTGTCTGGAGTTAAACGCCAGAAAAACGTCATGATCCGGAGTTGAACGCCCAAAACACGTCATAACTCGGAGTTCAACTCCAACAGAAGCCTCAGCTCGTGGATTGATCAAGCTCAGCCCAAGCATACACCAAGTGGGCCCCGGAAGTGGATTTATGCATCAATTACTTACTCATGTAAACCCTAGGAGCTAGTTTATTATAAATAGAACTTTTTACTATCATATTATCATCCTGGATTGTATTTTGAATCCTGTGATCACATTTTGGGGGCTGGCCATTCGGCCATGCCTGAACCTTTTACTTATGTATTTTCAACGGTGGAGTTTCTGCACACCATAGATTAAGGGTGTGGAGCTCTGCTGTACCTCAAGTTTCAATACAATTACTATTACTTTTTATTCAATTCTCTCTTATTCTTATTCCAAGATATACGTTGCACAACACTTTGATGAATGTGATGATCCGTGACACTCATCATCACTCTCACTTATGAACGCGCGTGATTGACAACCACTTCCGTTCTACCTTAGGCCGGGCGCATATCTCTTAGATTCCCCAACAGAATCTTCGTGGTATAAGCTAGATAGATGGCGGCATTCATGAGGATCCGGAAAGTCTAACCTTGTCTGTGGTATTCCGAGTAGGATCCTGGGAATCCGGAAAGTCTAACCTTGTCTGTGGTATTCCGAGTAGGATTCCGGTATTGAATGACTGTGACGAGCTTCAAACTCCTGAAGGCTGGGCGTTAGTGACAAACGCAAAAGAATCAATGGATTCTATTCCAACCTGATTGAGAACCGACATATGATTAGCCGTGCTGTGACAGAGCATTCGGACCATTTTCACTGAGAGGATGGGATGTAGCTATCAACCAAGGGTGATGCCTCCAGACGATTAGCCGTGCAGTGACAGCGCATAGGACCATTTTCCCGAGAGGATTAAAAGTAGCCATTGATGATAGTGATGCCCTACATACAGCTTGCCATGGAAAGGAGTAAGAAGGATTGAAGGAAGAGTGAGTAGTGAAGTAAAGTTTCAAAAAGGAACACAGCATCTCCACACACCTATCTGAAATTCCCACTATTGATTTACATAAGTATTTCTATCCCTTTTTATTTTCTTTTTATTATTAATTTTCGAAACCATAAACCAATTTAATCTGCCTAACTGAGATTTACAAGGTGACCATAGCTTGCTTCATACCAACAATCTCTGTGGGATCGACTCTTACTCACGTAAGGTTTATTACTTGGACGACCCAGTACACTTGCTGGTTAGTTGAACGGAGTTGTGAATTCAAATAAAGCCAATTATTAAATTTCATACAAGTACAAAGAGCATGTGATCACAATTTCGTCCACCAGCTCTCCTTTAGGTGTCCTCCTCGGGATAGCGTCATTTAAAGAACAAGGGTCAGCACAACATTAAAAAAATCAGAGGAGCCTGCCGAAGATGAGGCCATTACGGCTTCCCTTTAGGTGTCCTCCTCAGGATAGCGTCATTTAAAGAACAAGGGTCACCACAACGTTAAAAAAAAAAAGAAAAAAAAGGTCCGCACAACGTAAAAAAAGGGAAAAAACCGGTCAGAACAAGGTAAAAAAAGATAAAAAGAAAAAACGGTCAGCACAACGTAAAATAAAGGGGAAAAAATAGGTCAGCACAACTGCACAACGTAAAAAAAGGGGTGGGAGGAACCGGTCAGCACAACGTAAAAAAAAAAACGGTCAGCACAACGTAAAAAAAGGGGAAAAAAACAGGTCAGCACAACGTAAAAAAAAATTGTCAGCACAACGTAAAAAAAAGGGAAAAAAGGTCAGCACAACGAAAAAAAAAGGTCAGCAAAAAAAATGATCAGCACAACGTAAAAAAAGGGAAAAAATAGGTAAGAACAACTGCACAACGTAAAAAAAAGGGTGGGGGGAACCGGTCAGCACAACGTAAAAAAGGGAAAAAAAACCAGTCAGCACAACGAAAAAAAAAGGTCAACACAACGTTTAAAAAGGGAAAAAAATAGGTCAGCACAACTGCACAACGTAAAAAAAGGGTAGGGGGAACCGGTCAGCACAACGTAAAAAAAATGGTCAGCACAACGGAAAAAAAAAGGGGATAAAACAGGTCAGCACAACGTTAAAAAAAACAAAAAAAAACAAAAAAATAAAAAAAACCTGTCAGCACAACGAAAAAAAAGAAAAAAAATGGTCAGCACAACCTAAAAAAAAGGGGAAAAAAACAGGTCAGCAAAACGTAAAAAAAAAAGGTCAGCACAAGGTAAAAGAAGGAAAAAAACCGGTCAGCACAACGTAAAAAAAGGGAAAAAAACCGATAAGCACAACAAAAAAAAAACGGTCAGCACAACGTTAAAAAAGGGAAAAAAAGGTCAGCACAACTGCACAACGTAAAATAAAGGGTGGGGTGAACCGATCAGCACAACGTAAAAAAAACCGGTCAACACAACGTAAAAAAAGGAATAAAAACTGGTCAGCACAACGTAAAAAAAAGGTCAACATAACGTAAAAAAAAAGGGAATAAACCGGTCAGCACAACGAAAAAAAAAACCGGTCAGCACAACGAAGAAAAAACCGGTAAGCACAACGTAAAAAAACCGGTCAGCACAAAGTAAAAAAAACCGGTCTGTGATGACATGTCACCATGTCACATTTTTCTATGCTTTTTCATACAAGTAATTGATAATTAGTGCTTAAATATTGCATTCTTTTATGCTTAAATTATATATTTCCTTGATCTTTTGATTTTATAAATTTTGTAGGAAATAAGAAGAAAAAGAAGCAAAAGAGCACAAAATAAGCTAAAAAAAAGAAAAGAAGAATTTTGGGCACACTTTGAAGTTTGAGCACACTTTGGAACCGTAGGCCACCCTTTTAAAAGCGTGGCCCATAACCATGAAGCCTAGGCCTTATTATCATGCATTAATGTTTATGCATGCATTATCATAAATCAATAGCTAAAGCATGCATGCATATGATTATTAATGCTTATACATGCATGAAACTTACTTACTAATGCCAATGAAAATGAATGCATACTACTTTTGGCTTATTCACGTTAGTATTATGCCATATTCATTAAATGAAAGAATTGGCATTAGTAATTAATTAAGCAATGAAGGCATGCATGAAATGATGCATGAAATGTTAATTAATCAAATGCCAATTATGATTGAACACGGCATTATTAATTAATAAAGCTTGCATGCATGAATCATTTAATTAATGCCAAGGCCAAGTAAAAGAATGAATGAATGTATTGGCATTATTAAAGCATGCAATTGGCGCATCAAAAACTAACCCTAGAGGAAACCAACGTTTGCGCCCAAGTTTGCCTCAAACTTGGAGGCAAACGTTGGTACAACATATACACCAGAGAAGGCCAAGTTTGCGTCCAAGTTTGCCTCAAACTTGGAGGCAAACGTTGGCACAATTACTACACCAGGGGAGGCCAAGTTTGTGTCCAAATTTGCCTCAAACTTGGAGGCAAACGTTGGAGCAGCATATATAACAGGGGAGGCCAACGTTTGCGCCCAAGTTTGCCGCAAATTTAAGCGCAAACATTGGCGCCAAAGTGTTCTTGGAAGGAGCACGTTTGAGTTCAAGTTTGACCCCAAACTTGAACTCAAACGTGAGTGACAGAAAGAGCACCGTTCTGCATAATTTCCAACATGCCAACGTTTGAGTTAAAGTTTGCCTCAAACTTTAACTTAAACTTAAAGGCCCAAGGTCCAAATTGCAAGCGGATTTCTTCTCAAGACCAAGGCCATCCGGATCCATCTTCAACCCAATTCCACTCAAAACAAGCAAAGCCCAATTGACATCACTCATAGGCACAAAGATTAGTTAGATTAGGATTTTTCATTTTGAAATTTAAGTTGTTTTCAATTTCATTTTCATTTCTTGTAAAATGCCTATATAAGGCATCATTTTCATTTAGCAAAGGAGGTGGGCTCTAATAGAGAGCATTAGGAGGCGAGCTCCACTAGGGAGCATTAGATTAAAAAGCTCTCTCTTTTAGTTTTCATTTTTGTTTTGAATCTTGGGTTGAGAATTAAAGAAATTCTGTTTTAATCTAACCTTGAGAATTCTCTCTGTTTGCTTGTCTACAAAATTTCAGTGAATTGTGATTTGAATCAAAGCTCCCTTTACTGCTTTCATCTTTATTTCTTCTTCAATCTGTTTGCTGTTGGATCAAGGAAGGGATTGAGATCTAGACTTGTTTTCTAGTCTCGTTGAGCTCCTGAGATCTTCAACCTCTCATTTATATTTTGCAATTGAGCCAAGCTGCTCTATGTTTTGATTTTTCAAGTGAGTTTCCAAATCTATTTGAGTCTGCTGCATCATTTACTTCTCTGTTTGATTGCTATTTACACTTCCTTGTTTGATTTCTTAAATCCCAACTCCCAAAATCCTTTTATTCTTCCTGCAATTTAGATTTCCAGTTGCTTGAATTATTGTTTTCTTTAATTTCCAGCACCCAGCCCTTTTACTTTTCATGCAATTTACTTTTCTTGCAATTTAAGTTTCAGCTATTTTACTTTCTTGCTCTTTAAGTCTTCTGCCCATTTACATTATGCAATTCTAAATTCCATGCAATTTACATTCTGTTGGTCACTTTTCACATAATTCACTCAATGTTAGCTTGACTAAACTAATCACCCACTAAAGTTGCTTGATCCATCAATCCCTATGGGATCGACCTCACTCTAAGTGAGTTATTACTACTTGATGCGACCCGGTACACTTTCCGGTTAGATCTATGTGTTTGGAAATCTATTTTTCCACAAAAACACCATCAAGTTTTTGGCGCCATTATCGAGGATTGATTTTTAGATCAATAATGATTAATTGGGTGAGAAGTCTAGATCAAGAATTTTTTTGTTTTTGTTCTCTGTTCTAAGCTGAAACCAAGGTGTTTGTGTTTTTGCCTCACTAAGAAATTCTTTCTTTGTGACATGAATTTCAATTTTTATTGATGTTGCATTTTACAAAATACAAATGGAGTTCAACTCATCTTATGGTCAAACAAAATTTTATGGGACATTACCCACCATCACCAATCTTTAATGGTGGCTGGGAATATCACCAAGAAGATTCAAATTATGAGCACTCCAACCCATGGAGTTATGCTTCAGAACCACAAGATGAGCAAGAGAATCATATAGGATACTTCTCACCACCACAAAATGATTTAAGTCATTATTCTAATGGTGGCTGGGAGTATTACCAAAAAACTACAAATTCTGAGCAGTCAAGTCACATGAGAGATTGTCCAATAGCCAAAGACTCACAACCAAAACAAACTTCCAATAGCCAAAGACTCTCAAAGCTTGAGTCCATGCTCAAAAGATTTGCAGAGGAGACAAAGAAGCACTGGGAAGAACAAGAAAAGTCCCTCAAAAACATGGAAGCAAGGTTAGCTCAGTTGTTGAGTGCAACGAAGAAAGAGGAAGGGCACATTGAACCACCAACTCAGAAGGCTCTGAAAGAAGATAAAACTCCAAAAATCACACAGCAACCAAGTCTTGAATTCCAAGAAGTGAAGGCAATTAACAAAAGCACCAAGAAGAGGATTGTGACCAAGATACCAAGGACAACATTCAAGAGGAGGTCAACCACAAGCAATCTGATGCCAGGGCATCTTAGCCTAGTTTTACTAGACTTTTTCTTTGTTTTCATTTGGTTTTATGCACTATCTTGAGTTACAAGTAAGCCATTTGGGTAGAAATGCATGGTTTCTTTGAATCAATCAACCACCCTTTAATTGACACAAAATCATGAGGTTTAAGCTAAAATTAATTGGTTTTTAAATGAATTTTAAGCTTTGTGAATTTTGTCATACTTTGATTGGTTGTTTTCATTACTTGTAGGTGAAGAAAAGAAAGAAACAAGGAAAGCGTGGCCTAAGGACGTAAAAAGCGTGGCCCATGACCATTGAACGCTAATGGCATTACTAATTAATGCTTATGCATGCATTGAAAATTTATGCCATGCATTATCATGAAGGCATGCATTTAACTAAGAATGAATTAAATGAATGCATGCTATGTTGGCTTAACTAATATCATTGGCTTATTCATTAAATAAATGCCACGGCCAATGAAAGTATGCAAGCATTTAATCAATTATGCTAAGTGATAATAAACGCAATGCATTGGCATTAATTAAGAAATGCATGCATGATTATTAAGGGCCAACGTTTGCGCCAATGTTTGCCTCAAATGTGAGGTCATACGCTGGTGCCTGAACACCGCTCAAGGGAAGGCAACGTTTGCGCCAATGTTTGCCTCAAATGTGAGGTCAAATGTTGGCGCCTAAAGACCTTGGAAGAGCACCCCTGTTTACTGCATTGGAGGTTCAACGTTTGAGCCAACGTTTGCCTCAAACGTGAGGTCAAACGTTGGCCAAAAACTTACCTGGGAGGAGCCACGTTTGGTCAAATGTGAACTCAAACGTGGATGATAGCAAAATGGTCATTCTGTAGAAGGTTACCAGGAGGACGTTTGAGTCAACGTTTGCCTCAAACGTTGACTCAAACATAAATAACCCAAGGTCCAAGTTGCAAACGGATTTCTTCTCAACACCAAGAGCAATTAACAGAGGCTATCTTCAACCCAATTCCATCAAGGCCAAAGGCCCAATTCAAGGCTTGGTGATCATTTGAAGAAAGTGTATAAATAGCTTAGGATTTAAGTTTTTTGGAAGCTTTCTTTTTAGAGATTTTTTTTACTGGATTTCAGTGGAGAGCTCAATTTTATTTTTTCATTGTTGTTCTTGAGACTTGGAGATTTCGGGAGAGTTGGGAAGTAGAACTAAATTCTCTTCCTCTGGAGTTTCTTATTTTCTTTTCTGCACACTTAGCTTGAGTCTTGGGTGTTGAGAATTGAGGAAATTCTGTCTCAATCTCACCTTGAGATCTCTCTCTGTTTTGATTTACTACACTATTTGAGAAATTGAGATTTGAATTTAGTTCTTCTACTGTTTGATTTTAAATTCTCTATAATTGTTTTCTGAATTTGGATCAAGAAAGGCAGTGAGATCTAGACTTGGTTTTCTAGTCTCTTGACCCCTGAGATCTGCAATCTCATTCTGTTCTTTTGCTGAATGCTTTTTTTTCAAGCAATCTTAATTTCTTGTTTGAGATCTGTTCCAATTCAATTCCTCTTTTACTCTTTTGTTGGTTGCAATTTACTTTTCCTTGTTTAATTTCTGCAATCGCAGTTCCCTGACCCATTTTAGATTCAAGCAATTTACATTTCTTGCACTCTAAGCTTCTGTAATTTACATTTCTTGCACTTTAAGTTTCTGTCATTTACTTTACTTGTTCTTTAAGATTTAGCACTTTTACTTTCCGTTCTCTTTAATTTACTGTAATTCATCCCTCTCCCTTTTCAATTCATGCAATTTAGATTTTGTCAATCTCAATTCACTCAAATCAACACTTGTTCGCTTGACTAAATCAACCACTAAATTAAATTTGCTTAATCCTTCAATCCCTATGGGATCGACCTCACTCCCGTGAGTTATTATTACTTGATGTAACCCAGTATACTTGCCGGTGAATTTTGTGTTGGATCGTTTTCCATAACATCAAGTTTTTGGCGCCGTTGTCGGGGATTGAAATAGATTGACAATGATTAAGTAAGGTGGTCGTCTAGATTAAGCACTTTTTCTTTGTTTTTCTTTATTTTTACTAAGCACATTAACTGTTTGACACATTGTGTCACCTAACCCTCTAACCACATTTTAGCACTAGAATGTTCATGTTTCATTTGGTTTGTTTGTGATTTTTGCAAGTCAAGGAGGCTGAGGTGCGTGAAGAGGGAGTGAGCAACAATACCTAGCCTGCAAGAAGGGTGTTGGCCTCTTACACTATTCCCAATCCCAGACATTATGGGAGCAGCATCCTCACCCCAAATGTTCAGGCAAATGACTTTGAGTTGAAGCCTCAACTAATCACCTTGGTGCAGAACAATTGTGCTTATGGAGGTGGCCCTCTTGAAGACCCCAACCAACATTTGTCTATTTTCTTAAGGATTTGTGAAACAGTCAAGACAAATGGGGTTCATCCTGACATTTACAAATTACTTCTATTCCCATTTTCTTTGAGGGGAAATGCTACTCAATGGCTGGAAACCTTTCCCAAAGAAAGCATAAACAATTGGGATGAATTGGTGAGCAAATTCCTAGCCAAGTTCTGCCCACCTCAGAGGGTCATCAAGCTGAAAACAGAGGTGCAAACATTCATTTAAGTGGATGGAGAGTCACTATATAATGCCTGGGAGAGATACAAGGCCTTAATCAGGAAATGTCCCCCATAAATGTTTAGTGAGTGGGATAGACTCCAAAACTTCTATGAAGGGTTGACCCAGAAAGTTCAAGAAGCATTAGATCATTCAGCTGGAGGCTCTCTGCAGCTAATGAAGACAGCAAAGGAAGCCCAAAACCTCATAGAGATGGTGGCAAATAATCAATATTTCTTTGCTCATCAAAGACAACGCCAACCAGCCCAGAGAAGGGGTGTGCTGGAGCTTGAATGTGTTGACTTTCTCTTGGCACAAAACAAACAGATGCATCAACAGCTTCGGCAACAAATGGAAATGATGGCCAAGAAAATTGATGGACTGCAAGGTACTGCAGTAAACACACAACGCCAATCTCAAACCTCACATGAGTGGAATCAATCTGAAGAAAGTTTTGGGACATTCAAATATGAGCAACAAAGCCCTGAGCAGGTGCAATGTATGAATAACACTTCAAGTTCATTTCAACATAATTTTCATGGTGATGCACACAAGACACCCTGGAAGACTCATTCTAATTCAAGGTGGGGTGACATCAGAATCAAGGACAAAGGGACTTCAACTCTGGTAGCCTCAGCAACATAAACAACCACAACCATTCATCCAATAATACTAACCAATTCAAAAGTTCACAAAACACATATCACCAACCCCATAACAACTCATAAAACCACCAGAATAACTTGACCACATCCACATTCTACCCACAAAATACCCTCGCAAATAGTTCAAACAATTTCCAGCAACAACCATCTCACTTTACACAACCACAACCAAATCCATACTCTCAAAGAATCTCTAGTCTGGAAATGATGATGGAGAAGCTCATGAAAAATCAAGAAGCAGCAAGAAAAGATCAAGAGATGGCAAGCAAAAACCAAGAGGCCTCAATCAGAAATCTTAAGAGACACATGGGGCAAATGGCTAAGCAAATTTCAGAAATGGGTGAGAAGAGAGCAAATACCTTCCCCAATGTCACTGAAGAACACCCAAGGGACAAAGGAAAAGTTACAAAGTGGGAGGAGTGCAAAGCAATCATAGTGGAAAGTGACGAGACTAGGGAGAAGGAAGCCATCAATCAAGAAGAACACAACAGAGAAGTTCCACAAGAAGAGACAGAAGAGAAAAGTGAAGAGGATAGAAAGACCAAGAATGCAAAAATCTCAAAGGGAGACAAGAACATCCTTGAATCACAACTACAAGAGAAGAAGGAAGGGATAAGGCCATATGTCCCCAACCTTCCATACCCTCAGAGGTTCAAAAAAGAGAATGAGGATAAGCAATACTCAAAATTCCTGGACATATTCAAGACACTCAGCATCAATATTCCGATCTTAGAAGCACTTGAACAGATGCCATTATATGCCAAATTTATGAAAGAAGTGCTAACAAAGAAAAGATCCCTGAAGGAAGGACAGATTGTTGAGATGACAAAGGAATGTAGTTCTATCCTCCAAAGAGAGTTGCCATAGAAGAAAGATGATCCTGGGCATTTTTACATACTTTGCACCATAGGAAACATAACAATTGAGAAGTCATTCTGTGACCTGGATGCAAGCATAAACTTGATGCCTTTGTCTCTAATGAGGAAACTTCAAATTTCTGAGCTGAAGTCCACACGAATAGTTCTCCAAATAGCTGACAAATCCACTAAGCAAGCACTAGGAGTTGTGGAGAATGTGTTGGTAAAAGTGGGAAAATTCTTTCTCCCTACTGACTTTGTTATCTCATATATAGAAGAGGACCCTAACACTCCCATCATCCTGGGGAGGCCTTTCCTAGCTACGGGCATAGCATTGATAGATGTTGAAAAAGGGGAATTGTTGCTGAGAGTGCATGATGAGCATCTAGCATTCCATGTTTTTAAAACCTTTCATGAGCCCATTCAAGAAGAAGATTTTATGAAGGATGAGGCCAAAAATCAAAGTTTGAAGGAGGTAGTCAATGAGTTAACTCCAAGACTTCTACATCCATGCTTGAAAGCAGTAGAGATGGTGCAACAAACTAAAGAAATCAAGGAGGAACTAAATCCAAAACCCCTAGATGAGAGATTCAACATCCCAGATAAAGAACCACCAAGGCAGGGAGTATCTCTTGAGAAAGAAAAGAAGAAGAGGCCAAGAGGGTGGAGAAACAAGAAAATCCCTACCGAAGGCTTTTCACCAGGGGATAAAGTAGTGTTAAACACCCAACCAATGAAGGTGTCTCCACAAGTGTCTGAATACTATACTGTGAACCAGGTCCTTTCACTTGAACACCTAGAGATTATCAAAGAGGAGACCGGAAGGAAGTTCACAGTAAGAGGAGAAAAGCTGAGGCACTATGATTTTCAACCTCCATGATCAAAGAATGAAGGATGTCAAGCTAGTGACATTAAAAGAGCGCTTGTTGGGAGGCAACCCAACATGAGGTAGTTTTCTTTTCATAGCTATTTTAATAAAAAGGTTAATTAGACTTATCTATATTGCAAAGAGCTAAGTTTGGTGTTGCACACCAAAATAAATTAAGGGAGAATGAAGGATTCTAAGTTTGGTGTTCCACTTAAATCTCATTTAAAAGTACATTCTCACCTTCTACATACATAGCTGCTAGCTCTGAGCAATCAGATAAACCAATTAACCAATTGTTTACTTTTTAGTTTCTCTAGTTTTTATTGCCTTTAGCAAAGATAAAAGGAATTCATAATTGGTTAACTTGTTGCATCATAGGCAGTGGCATGGAATTAAGTTTGGTATTCCCATACCAAAATAAATCCAAAAGACACACTCAATTCATGCATACTAACCATTCACTTAAGGGCTTGAGAAGCAAGCAACTTTTGAGAATTATGCAGGAAATTAGCCAACATTTGAAGACGATTTGCATTATGACTCAAAAGGGATACAGCAGGAGGCAGAATGAAAAGCTGCAACCCAAAAGGTTGTGTCTGCACTTAACCCTTATTGATTGAGGAAGTACTTTAAATTGGGAATTCTTGTATGTCTTGCTAAAGTGTTCATTTATTTGCAAGCGGAATTAGTTGTTGCAATAAGTAGGCTAGCCTAAGTGTGCTTGTGTGTATTTACTTTCACTTAACTGAATGCATGCTTTGTCCCCTGTGCCTTTTCAATTCAATAAAAGAAATGTTTGAAACATGAAGTGAGATAGTTCTTTGTTAGCTGGAAGTACAATAATAGTAAGTGGTGGTATGTGTGTTTGATTGTGTAGTAGCTCACTTATAATGATAGATTGTTCTCTTTCTAAGTAGAAAGTAGCCCACTGTCTATGAATCTCAAGCAAATAAAAGTCCTTGGTTAAAAAGAAAAATAAAAAGAGAAAAGAAAAGCCAAAAGTGGCAGCAAGAACAAAAGAAGGAAGGAATAAAGCTAGACACCAATAGCTTGAACCTTAGAACACTTGCCTGTGGTGTCTTTGTACTAGGATCTTCTTGGATGATTAAGTTCTATGGAGTGCTTTAACACTTGGTAACTTGGGTTAACTAACCCGGGATTATCAACTGAAAGTCCACTATCAAAACCAACCTAGTTACAGGACATTTAGTGACCCAAAGAGGTGCTGGGCATCAATGTTCTAAGAGAAATGTAAGTCAAGTGTCTATAGTGAATAATGTGTCAAGCATAAATAAAGCAAAAGAAAAAGAATTTGCTGGACACATGACACTAAACTAAAGCTTACAGAAAAGAAAATGAAGAAAAGTAACTACCAAGGACAAGTAAATAATGAGAGGTCATAGCAATGTGTTAGTTAATGCTTGAAAGAGACTTTCCATGCCTAAAGGTCAATAAGAAGGGAGTTGTTGCATAACTTCATAAAGCCTCATGAGCTACCAATAATACCTTGCTGACATGAACATCCCCTTCTATTTCACTCTATCTTCTTAATAATTTAGCACTTGCTTGGGGACAAGCAAGATTTAAGTTTGGTGTTGTGATGCCATGACATCTTAGCCTAGTTTTACTATTCTTTTTCTTTGTTTTCATTTGGTTTTATGCACTTTCTTGAGTTACAAGTAAGCCATTTGGGTAGAAATGCATGGTTTCTTTGAATCAATCAACCACCCTTTAATTGACACAAAATCATGAGGTTTAAGCTAAAATTAATTGGTTTTTAAATGAATTTTAAGCTTTGTGAATTTTGTCATACTTTGATTGGTTGTTTTTATTACTTGTAGGTGAAGAAAAGAAAGAAACAAGGAAAGCGTGGCCTAAGGACGTAAAAAGCGTGGCCCATGACCATTGAACGCTAATGGCATTACTAATTAATGCTTATGCATGCATTGAAAATTTATGCCATGCATTATTATGAAGGCATGCATTTAACTAAGAATGAATTAAATGAATGCATGCTACGTTGGCTTAACTAATATCATTGGCTTATTCATTAAATAAATGCCACGGCCAATGAAAGTATGCAAGCATTTAATCAATTATGATAAGTGATAATAAACGCAATGCATTGGCATTGATTAAGAAATGCATGCATGATTATTAAGGGCCAATGTTTGCGCCAACGTTTGCCTCAAACGTGAGGTCAAACGCTGGCGCCTGAACACCACTCAAGGGAAGGCAACGTTTGCGCCAACATTTGCCTCAAACGTGAGGTCAAACGTTGGCGCCTAAAGACCTTGGAAGAGCACCCCTGTTTGCTGCATTGGAGGTTCAACATTTGAGCCAACGTTTACCTCAAACGTGAGGTCAACGTTGGCTAAAAACTTACCTAGGAGGAGCCACATTTAAGCTCACGTTTGACCTCAAACGTGAACTCAAACGTGGATGACAGCAAAACGGTCATTCTGCAGAAGGTTACCACGAGGATGTTTGAGTCAACGTTTGCCTCAAACGTTGACTCAAACGTAAATAACCCAAGGTCCAAGTTGCAAACGGATTTCTTCTCAACACCAAGAGAAATTAACAGAGGCTATCTTCAACCCAATTCCATCAAGGCCAAAAGCCCAATTCAAGGCTTGGTGATCATTTGAAGAAAGTGTATAAATAGCTTAGGATTTAAGTTTTTAGGGAGCTTTCTTTTTAGAGATTTGTTTTACTAGATTTCAGTGGAGAGCTCAATTTTATTTTTTCATTGTTGTTCTTGAGACTTGGAGTTTTCGGGAGAGTTGGGAAGGAGAATTGAATTCTCTTCCTCTGGAGTTTCTTGTTTTCTTTTCTGCACACTTAGCTTGAGTCTTGGGTGTTGAGAATTGAGGAAATTCTGTCTCAATCTCACCTTGAGATCTCTCTCTGTTTTGATTTACTGCACTATTTGAAAAATTGAGATTTGAATTTAGTTCTTCTGCTGTTTGATTTTAAATTCTCTATAATTGTTTTCTGAATTTGGATCAAGGAAGGCAATGAGATCTAGACTTGGTTTTCTAGTCTCTTAACCCCTGAGATCTGCAATCTCATTCTGTTCTTTTGCTGAATGCTTTTTTTTCAAGCAATCTTAATTTCTTGTTTGAGATCTGTTCCAATTCAATTCCTCTTTTACTCTTTTGTTGGTTGTAATTTACTTTTCCTTGTTTAATTTCTGCAATCCCAGTTTCCTGACCTATTTTACATTCAAGCAATTTACATTTCTTGCACTCTAAGCTTCTGTAATTTACATTTCTTGCACTTTAAGATTCTGTCATTTACTTTACTTGTTCTTTAAGATTTAGCACTTTTACTTTCCGTTCTCTTTAATTTACTATAATTCATCCCTCTCTATTTTCAATTCATGCAATTTAGATTCTGTCAATCACAATTCACTCAAATCAACACTTGTTCGCTTGACTAAATCAACCACTAAACTAAAATTGCTCAATCCTTCAATCCCTGTGGGATCGACCTCACTCCCGTGAGTTATTATTACTTGATGCGACCTGGTACACTTGCCGGTGAGTTTTGTGTTGGATCATTTTCCATAACATCACAATCCAACCCCTGGATCACTAGCAAGCAAGCTTAATCAAGCCATGTACAAAAGGAAGCTTGCTGAGAGGAGACCAAGAAAGGGGACAACAGCTGAAACTTCTCCCCCTTTGAGGTCATTCCTCTTAACCAATTGGAAGAAGAGGAAGAAAGTGAGGAACAACATGTCAAGCTAATGACACTAAAAGAGCACTTGTTGGGAGGTAACCCAACCGTAGGTAACATTTCTTCTCTGCTTTGTTTTCTTTCTGTGCTTTGTTTAAATTTAATAAATTGGCATATGGTTACATTCTAAGTTTGGTGTTGCCCTGCAACAAGCTGTTTTCCATCTTCATGGATGATTGCATCAATTTTACATGGAAGTGTCACACTAAGAATCTAAGTTTGGTGTGCCACTTAATTTTCTATGCAAGTCATCCAGCAGCACCACTTGTTTGCATAATCACAATGCCTCTGCATTTTTTTCTTCTCTTTTGATTTAACACTTTTTCATTCTACTTGCTTTAGTTATTTTTCTGTTTTTTTTAATGCTTTCCTCTAGTTTGCTTATTAACCGTCTTTGTTAGTACATCACCAAGAGATCCTTATTCATGACAGATTCTTGGCATGGTGATTGTACTTAACAAATAACAGTTTCATTTGCTTAGTTTTAATTTAAATAAATTGACATATGGTTGCATTCTAAGTTTGGTGTTGCTATGCAACAGAAAAATTTGGTTATAATCCTTACAAGATACTTGCATCAATTCCAAGTGAAAGTGTCACATTAAGTTTGGTGTGCCACTTATCTTCTATGCAAGGTATCATGCACACCCTCTTATTTTTGCAACCATAATGTATCTGTTTCTCTGTGCCTTCATATCCTTAATTTTACTTGCTTAAAACACATGTACTACTAACATTTCATTGTGTAAGACATTCATGATCCATCTTAGCCCCATAGCCATTGTTCTAATTGTTGCTTGAGGATGAGCAAGTATTCTGAGTCTGGCAAAGGAAAAGGAGAAGAATGTGAGGAAAATAACAATAGAGAAGATTGACTACAAGGTTGTAAAGTTCCTTTTCCTCTCATTTATTTCCAGCACTTCAAATTGCATGATTGTCTTTATATTCTCTGTATGCATGTGTGGTATGAATAAGCATAGCCTAATTTTTGATTTGCAACATGTTGCTGTGACATTATGACTACCAACTTGAGTTTTGTAAATTCAAAAGCAAAAAAGTATCATGATCATAAACAAACAGTGTCATTAAAGAAGAATTTAGCATGTGCATACAAGTATTGGAAGGCTAATCTGGTTAATTGTTGCTCAATTGTATTAGATTTTATTTAATTGAAGTTTTCATCTAGTACATTTTGTGAAATCTTTTGAAATCATGAAAACCTTGAAAAAAGCAAAAAAGGGCAAGAAAAGAAAAAGGGAAAGAATGAGAAAGCTGAAGGCTCTGAGTACCAATGACAATTCCATTGTTAAGTACTTGTGGTGTTTATGTATCAGGCCAAATGCTTGAAAACAAAACACTTAGAAATCAAGGCTAGGCTCAAGTGCAAAAGCACTCCCTCAAAGCTCAAGGTTCTGAGCATCAATAATTAGAGAGTCAAGAAAAGAAAAAAATGAGCTTAATGAAGTCCTCTAATTCAAATGCTTGTGGTGCTTATGTATCAAGTGGTAATACTTGAAAACAAAGCATTTAGAATCATAGCTTTGTTATCAACTCATCGGGCAAAGCACCCAAAAGGAGAAGCTAAAAAAAATCATCAAAAGCTTGTTTCAAGGAAGAATTATAAGAAAAAGATTTCATAAATTGAGCTAGATAGAAGCATCAATCATCTACATTTCTTTTGTGATTGTAGCATGCATAGAAAACTAGCTAACCATGAACATTGAGTTGCTATTCTTCATACCTTGGATTGTCAATCTTTATTGCATGATTCTTTTCTTGCTTGGGGACAAGCAATGTTTAAGTTTGGTGTTGTGATGACATGTCACCATGTCATGTTTTCCTATGCTTTTTCATACAAGTAATTGATAATTAGTGCTTAAATATTGCATTCTTTTATGCTTAAATTATATATTTTCTTGATCTTTTGATTTTATAAATTTTATAGGAAATAAGAAGAAAAAGAAGCAAAAGAGCACAAAATAAGCTAAATAGAAGAAAAGAGGAATTTTGGGCACAGTTTGAAGTTTGAGCACGCTTTGGAACCGTAGGCCACGCTTTTAAAAGCGTGGCCCATGACCATGAAGCCTGGGCCTTATTATCATGCATTAATGTTTATGCATGCATTATCATAAATCAATAGCTAAAGCATGCATGCATATGATTATTAATGCTTATACATGCATGAAACTTACTTACTAATGCCAATGAAAATGAATGCATACTACTTTTGGCTTATTCACGTTAGTATTATGCCATATTCATTAAATGAAAGCATTGGCATTAGTAATTAATTAAGCAATGAAGGCATGCATGAAATGATGCATGAAATGTTAATTAATCAAATGCCAATTATGATTGAACACGGCATTATTAATTAATAAAGCTTGCATGCATGAATTATTTAATTAATGCCAAGGCCAAGTAAAAGAATGAATGAATGTATTGGCATTATTAAAGCATGCAATTGGTGCATCAAAAACTAACCCTGGAGGAAGCCAACGTTTGCGCCCAAGTTTGCCTCAAACTTGGAGGCAAACGTTGGTGATACATATACACCAGGGGAGGCCAAGTTTGCGTCCAAGTTTGTCTCAAACTTGGAGGCAAACGTTAGCACAATTACTACACCAGGGGAGGCCAAGTTTGCGTCCAAGTTTGCCTCAAACTTGGAGGCAAACGTTGGTGCAACATATACACTAGGGGAGGCCAACGTTTGCGCCCAAGTTTGCCACAAACTTAAGCGCAAACGTTGGCACCAAAGTGTTCTTGGAAGGAGCACATTTGAGTTCAAGTTTGACCCCAAACTTGAACTCAAACGTGAGTGACAGAAAGAGCACCGTTCTGCATAATTTCCATCATGCCAACGTTTGAGTTAAAGTTTGCCTCAAACTTTAACTCAAACTTAAAGGCCCAAGGTCCAAATTGTAAGCGGATTTCTTCTCAAGACCAAGGCCATCCAGATCCATCTTCAACCCAATTCCACTCCAAAGCAAGCAAAGCCCAATTGACAACACTCATAGGCACAAAGATCAATTAGATTAGGATTTTTCATTTTGAAATGTAATTTGTTTTCAATTTCATTTTCATTTCTTGTAAAAAGCCTATATAAGGCATCATTTTCATTTAGCAAAGGAGGTGGGCTCTAATAGAGAGCATTAGGAGGCGAGCTCCACTAGGGAGCATTAGATTAGAAAGCTCTCTCTTTTAGTTTTCATTTTTGTTTCGAATCTTGGGTTGAGAATTGAAGAAATTCTGTTTCAATCTCACCTTGAGAATTCTCTCTGTTTGCTTGTCTACAAAATTTCAGCGAATTGTGATTTGAATCAAAGCTCCCTTTACTGCTTTCATCTTTATTTCTTCTTCAATCTATTTGCTGTTGGATCAAGGAAGGTGGTGCACGAAATTGCAATCACACTTTTGCAACCTCGCACAACTAACCAGCAAGTGCACTGGGTCGTCCAAGTAATACCTTACGTGAGTAAGGGTCGATCCCACGGAGATTGTGGCTGGAAGCAAGCTATGGTTATCTTGTAAATCTTAGTCAGGATATCAGAAATTATCAGGATTGATTGTGAAAAACAAAAGAACATGAAATAAGTACTTGTTATGCAGTAATGGAGAATAGGTTGAGGTTTTGGAGATGCTCAGTCTTCTGAACCTCTGCTTTCCTACTGTCTTCTTCTTCAAACACGCAAGGCTCCTTCCATGGCAAGCTGTATGTAGGGTTTCACCGTTGTCAATGGCTACCTCCCATCCTCTCAGTGGACATGTTCAACGCACCCTGTCACGGCACGGCTATCCAGTTGTCGGTTCTCGATCATGTCGGAATAGAATCCAGTGATTCTTTTGCGTCTGTCACTAACGCCCCACAATCGCGAGTTTGAAGCTCGTCACAGTCATTCAATCATTGAATCCTACTCAGAATACCACAGACAAGGTTTAGACCTTCCGGATTCTCTTGAATGCCGCCATCAATTCTAGCTTATACCACGAAGATTCTGATTAAGGAATCCAAGAGATATCTACTCAATCTAAGGTAGAACGGAGGTGGTTGTCAGGCACGCGTTCATAGTTGAGAATATGATGAGTGTCACGGATCATCACATTCATCCGGGTTAAGAACAAGTGATATCTTAGAATGGAAGCAAGCATGATTGAATAAGAAACAGTAGTAATTGCATTAATCCATCAAGACACAGCAGAGCTCCTCACCCCCAACCATGGGGTTTAGAGACTCATGCCGTGGAAGGTACACAAAGAAACGTGTAAAGTGTCATGAGGTACAGATACAATGTCAAAAGATCCTATTAATAGTGAACTAGTAACCTAGGATATACAGAAATGAGTAAATGACGTAAAAATCCACTTCTGGGTCCACTTAGTGTGTGCTTGGGCTGAGCATTGAAGCTTTCATGTGTAGAGACCTTTTCTGGAGTTAAACGCCAGCTTTCACGCCAGTTTGGGCGTTTAACTCCAATTTTTATGCCAGTTCCAGCGTTAAACGCTGGAAAATCTGAGGCTGATTTGCAACGCCGGTTTGGGCCATCAAATCTCGGGCAAAGTATAGACTATTATACATTGCTGGAAAGCCCAGGATGTCTACTTTCCAACGCCGTTAAGAGCGCGCCAATTGGGCTTCCGTAGCTCCAGGAAATCCACTTCGAGTGCAGGGAGGTCAGAATCCAACAGCATCTGCAGTCCTTTTCAGCCTCTAAATCAGATTTTTGCTCAGATCCCTCAATTTCAGCCAGAAAATACCTGAAATCACAGAAAAACACACAAACTCATAGTAAAGTCCAGAAAAGTGAATTTTAACTAAAAACTAATAGAAATATACTAAAAACTAACTAAATCATACTAAAAACATACTAAAAACAATGCCAAAAAGCGTATAAATTATCCGCTCATCACAACACCAAACTTAAATTGTTGCTTGTCCCCAAGCAACTGAAAATCAAAATAGAATAAAAAGAAGAGAATATACTATAGACTCCAAAATATCAAAGAAACATAGTTCCAATTAGATGAGCGGGACCAGTAGCTTTTTGCTTCCGAACAGTTTTGGCATCTCACTTTATCCTTTGAAGTTTAGAATGATTGGCATCTTTAGGAACTCAGAACTCAGATAGTGTTATTGATTCTCCTAGTTAAGTATAATGATTCTTGAACATAGCTAGTGTATGAGTCTTGGCTGTGGCCCAAAGCACTCTGTCTTCCAGTATTACCACCGGATACATACATGCCACAGACACATAATTGGGTGAACCTTTTCAGATTGTGACCCAGCTTTGCTAGAGTCCCCAATTAGAGGTGTCCAGGGTTCTTAAGCACACTCTTTTTGCCTTGGTTCACAACTTTATTTCTTTCTCTTTTTTTTTCGAAAATTTTTTTTTTGAATGCACTGCTTTTTCTTGCTTAAAGAGTCATTTTTATGATTTTTCAGATCCTCAATAACAGTTCTCCTTTTCCATCATTCTTTCAAGAGCCAACAATTTTAACATTCTTAAAACAACAAATTCAAAAGACATATGCACTGTTCAAGCATTCATTCAGAAAACAAAAAGTATTGTCACCACATCAAACTAATTCAACTAGTTTCAGAGATGAATTCGAAATCCTGTACTTCTTGTTCTTTTGTGATTAAAGCATTTTTCATTTAAGAGAGGTGATGGATTCATAGGACATTCATAGCTTTAAGGCATAGACACTAATGATCATAAGACACAAACATAGATAAACATAAGCATAGAAATTCGAAAAATAGAAAATAAAGAACAAGGAGATTAAAGAACGGGTCCACCTTAGTGATGGCGGCTTGTTCTTCCTCTTGAAGATCTTATGGAGTGCTTGAGCTCCTCAATGTCTCTTCCTTGCCTTTGTTGCTCCTCTCTCATGATTCTATGATCTTCTTTAATTTCATGGAGGAGGATGAAATGTTCTTGGTGCTCCACCCTTAGTTGTCCCATGTTGGAACTCAATTCTCCTAGGGAGGTGTTGATTTGCTCCCAATAGTTTTGTGGAGGAAAGTGCATCCCTTGAGATGAATCTCTCCATCTCCCATGGCTCTGAGGTGGAAGCTTTTGCCTTCCCTTTCCTCTTTCTAGAGGTTTCTCCGGCCTTAGGTGCCAAAAATGGTTATGGAGAAACAAAAAGCAACGCTTTTACCACACCAAACTTAGAAGGTTTGCTCGTCCTCGAGCAAAAGAAGAAAGAAGAGAGAGAGTGGTGGGGTAGGTGGGGATCCTGTGGGGTCCACAGATCCTGAGGTGTCAAGGATAATTCATCCCTGCACCAAGTGGCGAGCAAGAATGCTCCTACTACCATCCTGGCGTTAAACGCCGGGCTGGTGCCCATTTCTGGCGTTTAACGCCAGCTTGGTGCCCATTACTGGCGTTTAACGCCAGTCTGGTGCCCCTTTCTGGCGTTAAACGCCCAGAATGGTGCCAGACTGGGCGTTAAACGCCCATTTGCTTCCCTTACTGGCGTTTAAACGCCAGCAAGGTTTTCCTCCAGGGTGAGCTGTTTTTCATTCTGTTTCTGCTTTTTCAATTGAATTTGTGACTTCCCATGATCATCAACCTATAGAAAACATAAAATAACAAAGGAGAATAATAAATATAACATTGGGTTGCCTCCCAACAAGCGCTTCTTTAATGTCAGTAGCTTGACAGTGGGCTCTCATGGAGCCTCACAGACGTTCAGAGCAATGTTGGAACCTCCCAACACCAAACTTAGAGTTTGAATGTGGGGGTTCAACACCAAACTTAGAAGTTGGTGGTGGCCTCCCAACACCAAACTTAGAGTTTGACTGTGGGGGCTCTGTTTGACTCTGTTTTGAGAGAAGCTCTTCATGCTTCCTCTCCATGGTTACAGAAGGAGAACCTTGAGTCTTATAGTTTGCACTGTCTGCAAGCCACGGAGCTTCCTGAATAGCAAACAATTGCTCATCCGGAAAGGCTTCAGAGATCTCAGTAGGAGGGAGAGATGCTCCTTCTACTGGTTCTATCCGGGACAGGTGATCAGCCACTTGATTCTCTGTGCCTTTTCTGTCTCTTATTTCTATATCAAACTCTTGCAGAAGCAACACCCATCTTATGAGCCTGTGTTTTGAATCCTGCTTTGTGAGTAGATATTTAAGAGCAGCATGGTCAGTGTACACAATCACTTTTGATCCTACTAAATAAGATCTGAACTTGTCAATGGCATAAACCACTGCAAGTAATTCCTTTTCTGTGGTTGTGTAGTTCTTCTGTGCATCATTTAGAATATGGCTGCAATAATAAATGACGTGCAGAAGCTTACCATGCCTTTGTCCCAGTACTGCACCAATGGCATGGTCACTAGCATCACACATTAGTTCAAATAGTAATGTCCAGTCTGGTGCAGAGATGACTAGTGCTGTGACCAGCTTAGCTTTCAGAGTTTCAAACGCCTGCAGACACTCATTATCAAAAATAAATAGAGTGTCAGCAGCTAGCAGATTACTCAGAGGTTTGGCAATTTTTGAAAAATCCTTTATAAACCTTCTGTAGAATCCTGCATGCCCCAGAAAGCTTCTGATTGCCTTAACATTGGTGGGTGGTGGTAATTTTTCAATTACTTCAACTTTAGCTTGATCCACCTCTATTCCCTTGTTTGAAATTTTATGCCCAAGGACAATTCCTTCAGTCACCATAAAGTGACATTTTTCCCAGTTTAAAACTAGGTTGGTCTCTTGGCATCTTTTCAGAACAAGTGCTAGATGGTTAAGGCAGGAGCTGAATGAGTCTCCAAACACTGAAAAGTCATCCATGAAGACTTCCAGAAATTTCTCTACCATATCTAAGAAGATAGAGAGCATGCACCTCTGAAAGGTTGCAGGTGCATTGCACAGACCAAAAGGCATCCTTCTGTAGGCAAATACTCCAGAAGGGCATGTAAATGTTGTTTTCTCTTGGTCCTGAGGATCTACTGCAATTTGGTTGTAACCTGAGTAGCCGTCCAAAAAGCAATAGTATTCATGACCTGCTAGTCTCTCTAGCATCTGGTCTATGAATGGTAAAGGAAAATGATCCTTTCTGGTGACTGTATTGAGCCTTCTGTAATCAATACACATGCGCCACCCTGTAACTGTTCTTGTAGGAACCAGTTCATTCTTTTCATTATGAACCACTGTCATGCCTCCCTTCTTAGGGACAACATGGACAGGGCTCACCCAGGGGCTATCAGAAATAGGATAAATAATCCCAGCCTCTAGTAACTTAGTGACCTCTTTCTGCACCACCTCCTTCATGGCTGGATTTAGCCGCCTTTGTGGTTGAACCACTGGCTTAGCATCATCCTCCAATAGGATCTTGTGCATGCATCTTGCTGGGCTAATGCCCTTAAGATCACTTATGGACCACCCAAGAGCTGTCTTGTGTGTCCTTAGCACTTGAATTAGTGCTTCCTCTTCCTGTGGATTTAAAGCAGAGCTTATAATCATTGGAAAAGTGTCACCTTCTCCCAGAAATGCATACTTCAGGGATGGTGGTAGTGGCTTGAGCTCTGGTTTAAGAGGCTTATCTTCTCCCTGAGGAATTTTCAGAATTTCTTTTATTTCTTTTAGTTCCTCTAGATCAGGCTGAACATCTTTAAAGATGTCATCTAGCTCTGATTCAAGACTTTCAGTCATATTGACCTCCTCCACCAAAGAGTCAATAATATCAGCGCTCATGCAGTCATTTGATGTGTCTGGATGTTGCATAGCTTTGACAACATTCAACTTGAACTCATCCTCATTGACTCTCAGGGTTAATTCCCCTTTTTGGACGTCAATGAGGGTTCGTCCAGTTGCTAGGAAAGGTCTTCCTAGAATGAGAGTTGCACTCTTGTGCTCCTCCATTTCCAGCACTACAAAGTCAGTGGGAAAGGCAAATGGCCCAACCTTGACAATCATGTCCTCAATTATGCCTGATGGGTATTTAATGGAGCCATCAGCAAGTTGAAGACATATCCGGGTTGGTTTGACCTCTTCAGTCAAGCCGAGCTTTCTGATAGTGGATGCAGGTATTAGGTTGATACTTGCCCCAAGATCACATAGAGCTTTCTTGGTACAAGTACCCTCTAATGTGCATGGTATCATGAAGCTTCCTGGATCTTGAAGCTTTTCTGGTAAGCTTTTCAGAATGACTGCACTGCATTCTTCAGTGAGAAACACTTTTTCAGGTTCTCTCCAATCCTTCTTATGACTTAAGATCTCTTTCATGAACTTAGCATAAGAAGGTATTTGCTCAAGTGCCTCTGCAAACGGAATCTTTATTTCAAGAGTCCTTAGATAGTCTGCAAAGCGGGCAAATTGCTTATATTCTTCAACCTTAGTTGCTGCAGGTTTATTTCCTACAGAAGTGGTTGGAGAAGCCTGCTTAAGGGGGTTGTTATCAGCACTTACAAGTGTCTGACCCCTTTGTGGCGTTTGAACGCCAGACTTGGCTACCCATTGGGCGTTTAACGCCAACTTTTCCCCCTTTTCTGGCGTTTGAACGCCAGAACTGGGTAGGGAATGGGCGTTTAACGCCAGCTTTCCCCCCTTTTCTGGCGTTTGAACGCCAATAGTATTCCTCTCTGGGCTCTTACTGTCCTCAGAGGGATTTTGGATAGTGGTTTGGCTATCCTCTATCCATTGTTCCTTCATTGACTTTTTGCTACTTTGAGCAGTGTTATTCAATGTCTTCCCACTCCTCAATTGAACTGCTTGGCATTCTTCTGTTATTTGTTTAGATAGCTGCTGTTTTGTCTGATTCAACTGTGATTCTATGTTCTTGTTAGCAATTTTAGTTTCATGGAGCATCTCTTTAAATTCTGCTAACTGTTCTGTCATCAGGAGCAATTGTTGATTAAGCTCAATCATCTGTTCTTGAGGATTAGGATCAGTGACTACTGCCATGACTTCCTCTTTTGGAGAGAACTCATTGCTAGAGTATAAATATTGGTTTCTAGCAACAGTGTCTATAAGCTCTTGAGCCTCTTCAATTGTCTTCCTCATGTGTATAGATCCACCAGCTGAGTGGTCTAGAGACATCTGAGCTTTTTCTGTAAGCCCATAGTAGAAGATGTCTAACTGTACCCACTCTGAAAATATTTCAGAGGGGCATTTTCTTAGCATACCTCTATACCTCTCCCAGGCATTATAAAGGGATTCATTATCCTCTTGTTTAAAGCCTTGGATGTCCAGCCTTAGCTGTGTCATCCTTTTTGGAGGGTAAAAGTGATTCAGGAATTTGTCTGATAACTGTTTCCATGTCTTTATGCTTGCTGTAGGTTGGTTATTCAACCACCTCTTAGCTTGATCTTTTACAGCAAATGGAAACAGTAATAGTCTATAGACATCCTGATCCACCTCTTTATCACGTACTGTGTCAGCAATTTGTAGGAATTGTGCCAGAAACTCAGTAGGCTCTTCCTGAGGAAGACCGGAATACTGGCAATTTTGCTGCACTATGATAATGAGTTGAGGGTTTAGCTCAAAGCTGCTTGCTTTGATGGGAGGTGTACAGATGCTACTCCCATATGCAGCTGTAATGGGGTTAGCATATGACCCCATAGTCCTTCTAGACTGATCAATCCCACTTAGGTCCATAATGGATAAAGGGAAATGATATAGATTGCAAATAGATAAATTTTATTTGTTTTTTTTTTGAATTAACCGAAAAAAATAAAAGTAAAATAAAATAAAAGTAAAATAAAATAAAAATTCGAAAATTAAAAGAAAATAAGATCAAAGCAAATTGAGAACTGAATCAATTAGTTAGTTAAAAAGATTTTGAGGTTAGCAATTAGAAAGATATGATTGAAAAATTTTTATGAAGAAGATTTGATTTTTGAAAAGAGGAAAGAGAAAAACAACAAAATGACACCAAACTTAAAATTTTTAGGAAATCAAACACTAATTTTCGAAAATTTTAAGGGAAAAACACAAAGAGGGCACTAAACTTAGAATTTTTACGGATCAAAAGGGGACTGAAGACATGCAAAATCGAAAATTAAAAGAAAAACAAAAGCATGCAATTGACACCAAACATAAAATATGAAACTAGACTCAACTAAAAGACTCTAAACCAACAAAAATAAAACAGTCCTAATCTAAGCAACAAGATAAGCCGTCAGTTGTCCAAACTCGAACAATCCCCGGCAACGGCGCCAAAAACTTGGTGCACGAAATTGCAATCACACTTTTGCAACCTCGCACAACTAACCAGCAAGTGCACTGGGTCGTCCAAGTAATACCTTACGTGAGTAAGGGTCGATCCCACGGAGATTGTCGGCTTGAAGCAAGCTATGGTTATCTTGTAAATCTTAGTCAGGATATCAGAAATTATCAGGATTGATTGTGAAAAACAAAAGAACATGAAATAAGTACTTGTTATGCAGTAATGGAGAATAGGTTGAGGTTTTGGAGATGCTCAGTCTTCTGAACCTCTGCTTTCCTACTGTCTTCTTCTTCAAACACGCAAGGCTCCTTCCATGGCAAGCTGTATGTAGGGTTTCACCCTTGTCAATGGCTACCTCCCATCCTCTCAGTGGACATGTTCAACGCACCCTGTCACGGCACGGCTATCCAGCTGTCGGTTCTCGATCATGTCGGAATAGAATCCAGTGATTCTTTTGCGTCTGTCACTAACGCCCCACAATCGCGAGTTTGAAGCTCGTCACAGTCATTCAATCATTGAATCCTACTCAGAATACCACAGACAAGGTTTAGACCTTCCGGATTCTCTTGAATGCCGCCATCAATTCTAGCTTATACCACGAAGATTCTGATTAAGGAATCCAAGAGATATCTACTCAATCTAAGGTAGAACGGAGGTGGTTGTCAGGCACGCGTTCATAGTTGAGAATATGATGAGTGTCACGGATCATCACATTCATCCGGGTAAAGAACAAGTGATATCTTAGAATGGAAGCAAGCATGATTGAATAACAAACAGTAGTAATTGCATTAATCCATCAAGACACAGCAGAGCTCCTCACCCCCAACCATGGGGTTTAGAGACTCATGCCGTGGAAGGTACACAAAGAAACGTGTAAAGTGTCATGAGGTACAGATACAATGTCAAAAGATCCTATTAATAGTGAACTAGTAACCTAGGGTATACAGAAATGAGTAAATGACGTAAAAATCCACTTCTGGGTCCACTTAGTGTGTGCTTGGGCTGAGCATTGAAGCTTTCATGTGTAGAGACCTTTTCTGGAGTTAAACGCCAGCTTTCATGCCAGTTTGGGCGTTTAACTCCAATTTTTATGCCAGTTCCAGCGTTAAACGCTGGAAAATCTGAGGCTGATTTGCAACGCCGGTTTGGGCCATCAAATCTCGGGCAAAGTATAGACTATTATACATTGCTGGAAAGCCCAGGATGTCTACTTTCCAACGCTGTTGAGAGCGCGGCAATTGGGCTTCTGTAGCTCCAGAAAATCCACTTCGAGTGCAGGGAGGTCAGAATCCAACAGCATCTGCAGTCCTTTTCAGCCTCTAAATCAGATTTTTGCTCAGATCCCTCAATTTCAGCCAGAAAATACCTGAAATCACAGAAAAACACACAAACTCATAGTAAATTCCAGAAAAGTGAATTTTAACTAAAAACTAATAGAAATATACTAAAAACTAACTAAATCATACTAAAAACATACTAAAAACAATGCCAAAAAGCGTATAAATTATCCGCTCATCAGAAGGGATTGAGATCTAGACTTGTTTTCTAGTCTCATTGAGCTCCTGAGATCTTCAACCTCTCATTTATATTTTGCAATTGAGCCAAGCTGCTCTCTGTTTTGATTTTTCAAGTGAGTTTCCAAATCTGTTTGAGTCTGTTGCATCATTTTCTTCTTTGTTTGATTGCTATTTACACTTCCTTGTTTGATTTCTTGAATCCCAACTCCCAAAATCCTTTTATTCTTCCTGCAATTTAGATTTCTAGTTGCTTGAATTATTGTTTTCTTTAATTTCCAGCACCCAGCCCCTTTACTTTTCATGCAATTTACTTTTCTTGCAATTTAAGTTTCAGCTATTTTACTTTCTTGCTCTTTAAGTCTTCTGCCCATTTACATTCTGCAATTCTAAATTCCATGCAATTTACATTCTATTGGTCACTTTTCATATAATTCACTCAATGTTAGCTTGACTAAACTAATCACCCACTAAAGTTGCTTGATCCATCAATCCTTGTGGGATCGACCTCACTCTAAGTGAGTTATTACTACTTGATGCGACTCGGTACACTTGCCGGTTAGATCTATGTGTTTGGAAATCTTTTTTTCCACAAAAACACCATCAGTCAGCACAACGTAAAAAAAGGAACAAAAACCGGTCACCACAACGTAAAAAAAACGTAAAAAAAGAAAAAAAACCGGTCAGCACAACGTAAAAAAAACTGGTCAGTAGAACGTAAAAAAAGAGGAAAAACCGGTCAGCACAACGTTAAATAAAACGGTCAGCACAACGTAAAAAAGGGAAAAAAACCGGTCAGAACAATGTAAAAAAAAACGGTCAGCAAAACGTTAAAAAAAACCGGTCAGCACAACGAAAAAAAAACAGAAAAAAATTCGGAGGAGCCTGCCGAAGATGAGGCCATTACGGCTCACCTATAGGTGTCCTCCTCGGGATAGCGTCATTTAAAGAACAATGGTCAGCATAACGTAAAAAAAAATCCGGTCAGCACAACGTTAAAAAAAAAAACCGGTCAGCACAATGTAAAAAAAAATCGGAGGAGCCTGCCGAAGATGAGGCCATTACGGCTCCCCTTTAGCTGTCCTCTTCGGGATAACGTCATTTAAAGAATAAGGGTCAGCACAACGTAAAAAAAAAATAAAAAATAAAAAAATAAAAAACTGGAAAAAAATTGGAAAAAAAAATTGGAGGAGCCTGCCGAAGATGTGTCCATTACGGCTCCTCTTTAGGTATCCTCCTCGGGATAGCGTCATTTAAAGAACAAGGGTCAGCACAACGTTAAAAAAAATTGGAGGAGCCTGCCGAAGATGAGGCCATTACGACTTCCCTTTAGGTGTCCTCCTCAGGATAGCGTCATTTAAAGAACAAGGGTCAGCACAACGTTAAAAAAAAAACAGTCAGCACAACGTTAAGAAAAAAATGATCAACACAACGTAAAAAAATCAGAGGAGCCTGCCGAAGATGAGGCCATTACGGCTCCCCTTTAGGTGTCCTCCTCTGGATAGCGTCATTTAAAGAACAAGGGTCAGCACAACGTAAAAAAATTACTGGAAAAAAATTTGGAAAAAAAATCGGAGGAGCCTGCCGAAGATGAGGCCATTACGGCTTCCCTTTATGTGTCCTCCTCGGGATAGCGTCATGTAAAGAACAAGTGTCAGCACAACGTTAAAAAAAAAACGGTCAGCACAACGTAAAAAAAGGGAAAAAAAACCGATCAAAACAACATAAAAAAAAGAAAAAAAAGAAAAAATGGTCAGCACAACGTAAAAAAAGGAAAAAAATAGGTCAGCACAACTGCACAACGTAAAAAAAGGGGTGCGGGAACCGGTCAGTACAACGTAAAAAAAACAGTCAGCACAACGTAAAAAAAGGGGAAAAAAATTGGTCAGCACAACGTAAAAAAAACGTCAACACAACGTAAAAAAAAGATAAAAAACCGGTTAACACAAGGAAAAAAAACGGTTAGCACAACGTAAAAAAAGGGAAAAAGCAGGTCAGCAAAACTGCACAACGTAAAAAAAAGGGTGGGGGAACCGGTCAGTACAACGTAAAAAAAACCGGTCAGCACAACGTAAAAAAAGGGAAAAATCTGGTCAGCACAATGGAAAAAAAACCGGTTAGCACAACGTAAAAAAAAGGGAAAAACACTGGTCAGCACAACGAAAAAAAACAGTCAGCACAACGTAAAAAATGGGGGAAAAAATAGGTCAGCCCAACGTTAAAAAAAAACGGTCACCACAATGTAAAAAAAGGAACAAAAACCGGTAAGCACAATGTAAAAAAAAAGGTTAGCACAACGTAAAAAAAAGGGAAAAAACTGGTCAGCCCAACATAAAAAAAGGGAAAAAAAACCGGTCAGCACAACGGAAAAAAATGTTCAGTACAACATTAAAAAAGGGAAAAAAATAGGTCAGCACAACTGCTCAACGTAAAAAAAAGGGTAGGGGAACCGGTCAGCACAACGTAAAAAAAAAACTGGTCAGCACAACGTAAAAAAAACGGTCAGCACAACGTCAAAAAAAGGGGAAAAACCGGTCAGCACAACGAAAAAAAACCAGTCAGCACAAAGTAAAAAAAAAAACCGGTCAGCACAACGTAAAAAAAGGAACAAAAACCAGTCAGCAGAACGTAAAAAAAACGTAAAAAAGGAAAAAAACCGTTCAGCACAACGTTAAAAAAAAACGGTCAGCACAACGTAAAAAAAGGGAAAAAAATCAGTCAGCACAACGTTAAAAAAAATGATCAGCACAACGTAAAAAAAGGAAAAAAACCGGTCAGAACAACGTAAAAAAAACCGGTCAGCACAACGTTAAAAAAAAATCGGTCAGCACAACGTAAAAAAATACAAAAAAAATTCGGAGGAGCCTGTCGAAGATGAGGCCATTACGGCTTGCCTTTAGGTGTCCTCCTCGGGATTGCATGATTTAAAGAACATGAGTCAGCACAAGGTAAAAAAAAATACTGGAAAAAAAGTGGGAAAAAAATTGGAGGAGCCTGCTGAAGATGAGGCCATTACAGCTCCCCTTTAGGTGTCCTCCTCGGGATAGCATCATTTAAAGAACAAGGGTCAGCACAATGTTAAAAAAAATCGGAGGAGCCTGATAAACCCCATTTGTAAGGTTTATCTTGTGCTTGATTTAAGGGATTTTATGACCTTTTACCCACATTTATCCATTGAAATAGCATGGTTTTATAACTTCTCCTTTAATTGTGCTTAAGAGTGAAAACATGCTTTTTAGGACTTAAAATAGCTAAATCTAATTCTCCTTGATTCTATTAGATGCCTTGATATGTTTGTTAAGTGACTTAAGGTTTAGGAGGCAAAGATTGGACCAAGGGAATGAAGGAAAAGCATGTAGAAATGGAGAACTCATGGAGAAATGAAAGAACCGGAAAGCTGTCAAGCCGACCTCTTCGCACTTAATCGACCATAACTTGAGCTACAGAGGTCCAAATGATGCGGTTCTAGTTGGGTTAGAAAGCCAACATCCGGGGCTTCGAAATGATATAAGATTTGCCATAGTTGCTACACGTATGGTGGCGCGCACGCGCATAGTACGTGCACGCGCCGTTGCTGCCACCTGGTCCACTTAAAGCAAAACGTGGCCAGCGATTTTAGAAGCCTTGTAGGCCCAATCCAACTCATTTCTGATGCTATTTAAGCCAAGGATTGAAGAGGAATCAACTAACTTTTTAACCATTAGTTTAGTTTAGTAGTTAGAGTTAGTTTCTAGAGAGAGAAGCTCTCTCTTCTCTCTAGAATTAGGATTAGGATTAGGTTTAGTTCTTAGATCTAGATTTTAATCTTTGCTTTTTTCTACTTCTACATCTCAATTCCTTGTAGTTACATTCATTCTTCTTCCATTCTTTTGTTGTAATCTCTTTTATGTCGTTCTTGTATTTTGTTATAGATCTAGTATTGTTCCTTCTACTCTCTTTCAATTCAATAAAGGTAATTCATAATAAATGTGTTTCTTTTAATTGTTGTTGTTAATTCTTTACATTTGAATGTTGTTAGATTCTATTCATGTTGTCAATTTGCTTTGCTTTTCTTTTGTGCCTTCCAAGTGTTTGATGAAATGCTTGGTTGGATTTTAGTGTAGGTTTTGTTCCTCTTGGCCTAGGTAGAGTAATTAGTGACTCTTGAGTTATCCAATTCTTTTGTTTGTTGATAATTAGAAGTTGCTAATTGATTTGAATGCCTCTAAAGCTAGTCTTTCCTTTAGGAGTTGATTAGGACTTGAGGAATCAAATTGATTCATCCACTTGACTTTCCTCCATGGTAAGAGGTTAACTAAGTTGGAGCAATACACAATTCTCATCACAATTGAGAAGGATAACTAGGATAGGACTTCTAGTTCTCATATCTTGCTAAGAGCTTTGTTAGTTGTTAGTTTATTTCCTTTGCCATTTATAATTCTTGTCTATAATTTCAAAAACCCAAAAATAACTCACAACCAATAACGAGACACTTTATTGTAAATCCTAGGGAGAACGACCTGAGGTTTAAATACTTCGGTTTACAGATTTTAGGGGTTTGTACTTGTGACAAACAAATTTTTGCATGAGAGGATTATTGTTGGTTTAGAGACTATACTTCAACGAGATTTCATTTGTGAAATTCTATACCATCAAAAATCTAATCATCAGAGCCTGCCGAAGATGAGGCCAATACGGCGTCCCTTTAGGTGTCCTCCTCGGGATAGCGTCATTTAAAGAACAAGTGTCAGCACAACGTTAAAAAAAATGGTCAGCACAACGTAAAAAAAGGGAAAAAACCGGTCAAAACAATGTAAAAAAAAGAAAAAAAGAAAAAAAAAACGGTCAGCATAACATAAAAAAAAGGGAAAAAAATATGTCAGCACAACTGCACAACGTAAAAAAAAGGGGTGGGAGGAACCGGTCAGCACAACGTAAAAAAAAACAGTCAGCACAACGTAAGAAAAGGGAAAAAAACAGGTTAGCACAACGTAAAAAAACGGTCAGCACAACGTAAAAAAAGGGAAAAAAATTGGTCAGCACAACGAAAAAAAAATGGTCAGCAAAAAAAAATGGTCAACACAACTTAAAAAAAGGGAAAAAACAAGTCAGCAAAACTGCACAACGTAAAAAAAGGGTGGGGGAAGCGGTCAGCACAACGTAAAAAAAAGGGTGGGGGAAGCGGTCAGCACAACGTAAAAAAAAACAAAAAAACAAAAAAAACCGGTAAGCACAACGTAAAAAAAGGGAAAAAGCCGATCAGCACAACGAAAAAAAAGTTCAACACAACGTTAAAAAAGGGAAAAAAACATGTCAGAACAACGTAAAAAAAGGGTGTGCGGAACCGGTCAGCACAACGTAAAAAAAATGGTTAGCACAACGGAAAAAAAAGGGAAAAAAGAGGTCAGCACAACGTTAAAAAAACAAAAAAAAAAAAAAAAAAAAAAAAAACGGTCATCAGAACGAAAAAAAAAACGGTCAGCACAACGTAAAAAAGGGGGAAAAAACAGGTCAGCACAACGTTAAAAAAAAGGTCAGCACAACGTAAAAAAAGGAACAAAAACCGGTATGCACAACGTAAAAAAAAGGTCAGCACAACATAAGAAAAAGGGAAAAAAATGGCAGCACAACGTAAAAAAAGGGAAAAAAATCGGTCAGCACAACGAAAAAAAACGGTCAGCACAACGTTAAAAAAGGAAAAAAAAGGTCAGCACAACTGCACAACGTAAAAAAAAGGGTGGGGGGAACCGGACAGCACAACGTAAAAAAAAAACCGGTGAGCACAACGATAAAAAAGGAACAAAAACCGGTCAGCACAACGTAAAAAAAGGGAAAAAACCGGTCAGCACAACAGAAAAAAAACCGGTCAGCACAACAGAAAAAAAAACCGGTCAGCACAACGTAAAAAAAAGGGAAAAACACTGGTCAGCACAACGAAAAAAAATAGTCAGCACAACGTAAAAAAAGGGGGAAAAAACAAGTTAGCACAACGTTAAAAAAAATGGTCACCACAATGTAAAAAAAGGAACAAAAACCGGTCAGCACAACGTAAAAAAAGGTTAGCACAACGTAAAAAAAGGGAACAAAAACCGGTCAGCACAACGTAAAAAAAAGGGAAAAAAACCGGTCAATACAACAGAAAAAAAATGGTCAGTACAACGTTAAAAAAGGGAACAAAAACAGGTCAGCACAACTGCACAACATAAAAAAAAGGGTGGGGTGAACCGGTCAGCACAACGTAAAAAAAAACCGGTCAGCACAATGTAAAAAAAACGGTAAGCACAACGTAAAAAAAAGGGAAAAAAACCGGTCAGCACAACGAAAAAAACTGGTCAGCACAAAGTAAAAAAAACCGGTCAGCACAACTTAAAAAAAGGAACATAAACCGGTCAGCACAACGTAAAAAAAACGTAAAAAAAGGAAAAAAACCGTTCAGCACAACGTAAAAAAATCGGTCAGCACAACGTAAAAAAAGGAAAAAAAATCGGTTAGCACAACGTTAAAAAAAACGGTCAGCACAATGTAAAAAAGGAAAAAAACCTGTCTGAACAACATAAAAAAAACCGGTAGGCACAACGTAAAAAAAAATAAAAAAAAATTCGGAGGAGCTTGCCGAAGATGAGGCCATTACGGCTTGCCTTTAGGTGTCCTCCTCGGGATAGCGTCATTTAAAGAACAAGGGTCAGCATAACGTAAAAAAAAATCCGGTTAGCACAATGTTAAAAAAACCGGTCAGCACAACGTAAAATAAAATCAGAGGAGCCTGCCAAAGATGAGGCCATTACGGCTCCCCTTTAGGTGTCCTCCTCGGAATCGCGTCATTTAAAGAACAAGGGTCAGCGCAACGTAAAAAAAAAAACTGGAAAAAAAATCGGAGGAGCTTGCCGAAGATGAGGCTATTACGGCTCCCCTTTAGCTGTCCTCCTCGGGATAGCATCATTTAAAGAATAAGGGTCAGCACAACGTTAAAAAAAATCGGAGGAGCCTGCCGAAGATGAGGCCATTACGGCTTCCCTTTAGGTGTCTTCTTTGGGATAGCATCATTTAAAGAAGAAGCGTCAGCACAACGTTAAAAAAAATGGTCAGCACAACGTTAAAAAAAATAAAAACCGGTCAGCACAACGTAAAAAAAAATCGGAGGAGCCTTCTGAAGATGAGGCCATTACGGCTCCCCTTTAGGTGTCCTCTTCGTGATATCGTCATTTTTTAAACAAGGGTCAGCACAACGTAAAAAAAAAAATGGTCAGCATAAACGTTAAAAAAATTGAAAAAAAATCGGAGGAGCCTACCGAAGATTAGGCCATTACGGCTCCCCCTTAGATGTCCTCCTCGGGATAGCGTCATTTAGAGAACAAGGGTCAGCACAATGTTAACAAAAAGGAAAAAAACAGGTTAGCACAACGTAAAAAAAAAACCGATCAGCACAACGTAAAAAAAATGGAGAAAATTGGAGGAGCCTGCCGAAGATAAGCCCATTACGGCTCCCCTTTAGGTGTCCTCCTCGGGATAGCGTCATTTAAAGAACAAGGGTCAGCACAACGTAAAAAAATAGAAAAAATAATTCGGAGGAGCCTACCGAAGATGAGGCCATTACGGCTCGCCTTTAGGTGTCCTCCTCTGGATAGCATCATTTAAAGAACAAGGGTCAGCAGAACGTAAAAAAACTGGAAAAAAAATCGGAGGAGCCTGCCGAAGATGAGGCCATTACGGCTCCCTTTTAGCTGTCCTCCTCGGGATAGCATCATTTAAAGAACAAGGGTCAGCACAACGTTAAAAAAAATCGATCTGCAAAACGTTAAAAAAAACCAGTCAGCACAACGTAAAAAAAATAGAAAAAAATTTGGAGCCTGTCGAAGATGAGGCCATTACGGCTCGTCTTTAGGTGTCCTCCTCGGGATAGCGTCATTTAAAGAACAAGGGTCAGCACAACGTAAAAAAAAAAAAAAAAAAAAAACCGGTCAGCACAACGTTAAAAAAAATAAAAAAAAACCGGTCAGCACAACGTTAAAAAAAAAAAAAAATAAAAAAAACTAGAAAAAATATCGGAGGAGCCTACCGAAGATGAGGCCATTACGGCTCCCGTTTAGATGTCCTCCTCGGGATAGCATCATTTATAGAACAAGGGTCAGCACAACGTAAAAAAAACACAACGTTAAAAAAAACGGTCAGCACAGCGTAAAAAAAATCGGAGGAGCCTGCCGAAGATGAGGCCATTACGGCTCCCCTTTAGGTGTCCTCCTCGGGATACCGTCATTTAAAGAACAAGTGTCAGCACTATGTAAAAAAAACTGGAAAAAAAAATCTGAGGAGCCTGCCGAAGATGAGGCCATTACGGCTCCCCTTTAGGTGTCCTCCTCGGGATAGCATCATTTAAAGAACAAAGGTCAGCACAACATTAAAAAAAAATCGGAGGAGCCTGCCGAAGATGAAGCCATTACGGCTTCCCTTTAGGTGTCCTCCTCGGGATAGCGTCATTTAAAGAACAAGGGTCAGCACAACATTTAATAAAAACCGGTCAGCACAACGTAAAAAAAAATGGTCAGCACAACGTAAAAAAAAAACGGAGGAGCCTGCCGAAGATGAGGCCATTACGGCTCCCCTTTAGGTGTTCTCCTCAGGATAGTGGCATTTAAAGAACAAGGGTCAGCACAACGTAAAAAAAAAAATGGTCAGCACAACGTAAAAAAAAAACGGAGGAGCCTGCCGAAGATGAGGCCATTACTGCTCCGCCTTAGGTGTCCTCCTCGGGATAGCGTCATTTAAAGAACAAGGCTCAGCACAACGTTAAAAAAAATGGTCAGCATAACGTAAAAAAAACAGAAAAAAAAGTTCGGAGGAGCCTGCCAAAGATGAGGCCATTACGGCTCGCATTTAGGTGTCCTCCTCGGGATAGCGTCATTTAAAGAACAAAGGTCAGCATAACGTAAAAAAAAAAAAAAAACGGGTCAACACAACGTTAAAAAAAATCGGAGGAGCCTGTCGAAGACGACGCCATTACGGCTCCATTTTAGGTGTCCTCCTCGGGATAGCGTCATTTAAAGAACAAGGGTCAGCACAACGTAAAAAATAAAAACCAGTCAGCACAACGTTAAAAAAAATAAAAAAAAATAAAAAAACTAGAAAAAATATCGGAGGAGCCTACCGAAGATGAGGCCATTACGGCTCCCCTTTAGGTGTCCTCCTCGGGATAGCGTCATTTATAGAACAAGGGTCAGCACAACGTAAAAAAACACAACGTTAAAAAAAAACGGTCAGCACAGCGTAAAAAAAAAATCGGAGGAGCCTGCCGAAGATGAGGCCATTACAGCTCCCCTTTAGGTGTCCTCCCCGGGATACCGTCATTTAAAGAACATGTGTCAGCACTACGTAAAAAAACTGGAAAAAAGAACCTGAGGAGCCTGCCGAAGATGAGGCCATTACGGCTCCCCTTTAGGTGTCCTCCTCGGGATAGCATCATTTAAAGAACAAAGGTCAGCACAACGTTAAAAAAAAATCGGAGGATCCTGCCGAAGATGAAGCCATTACGGCTTCCCTTTAGGTGTCCTCCTCGGGATAGCGTCATTTAAAGAAAAAGAGTCAGCACAACGTTTAAAAAAAACCGGTCAAGACAACGTTAAAAAATGAAAAAAAAATCGGAGGAGCTTGCTGAAGATGAGGCCATTACGGCTCCCCATTAGGTGTCCTCCTCGGGATAGCGTCATTTAAAGAACAAGGGTAAGCACAATGTAAAAAAAAAAAAAAAAAAAAAACTGGTCAGCACAACGTAAAAAAAAATCGGAGGATCCTGCCGAAGATGAGGCCATTACGGCTCCCCTTTAGGTGTCCTCCTCGGGATAGCGTCATTTAAAGAACAAGGGTAAGGACAACGTAAAAAAAAAATCGGTCAGCACAACGTAAAAAAAAAATCGGAGGAACCTGCCGAAGATAAGGCCATTACAGCTCCCCTTTAGGTGTCCTCCTCGGGATAGTGTCATTTAAAGAACAAGGGTCAGCGCAACGTAAAAAAAAAAAAAAAAAAACCGGAGGTGCCTGCCGAAGATGAGGCCATTACGGCTCCCTTTTAGGTGGCCTCCTCGGGATAGCGTCATTTAAAGAAAAAGGGTCAGCGCAACGTTAAAAAAAATTAGAAAAAAATCGGAGGACCTGCCGAAGATGAGGCCATTACGGCTCCGTCTTAGGTGTCCTCCTCGGGATAGCGTCATATAAAGAACAAGGGTCAGCACAACGTTAAAAAAAAGGTCAGCACATGGTGCACGAAGTCGTGATCACTACAACTTCGCACAACTAACCAGCAAGTGCACTGGGTCGTCCAAGTAATACCTTACGTGAGTAAGGGTCGATCCCACGGAGATTGTTGGTATGAAGCAAGCTATGGTCACCTTGTAAATCTCAGTCTGGCAGACTCAAATGGGTATAGTGATAAACGAATAAAGCATAAAGATAAAGATAGAGATACTTATGTATATCATTGATGAGAGCTTCAGATAAGCGAATGAAGGTGCCTTCCCTTCCGTCTCTCTGCTTTCCTACTGTCTTCATCCAATCCTTCTTACTCCTTTCCATGGCAAGCTTATGCAAGGGTTTCACCGTTGTCAGTGGCTACCTCCCATCCTCTCAGTGAAAATGTTCCTATGCTCTGTCACAGCATATGGCTAATCAGCTGTCGGTTCTCGGTCAGGCCGGAATAAAATCCATCGATCCTTTTGCGTCTGTCACTAACGCCCCGCCTGCTAGGAGTTTGAAGCACGTCACAGTCATTCAATCATTGAATCCTACTCAGAATACCACAGACAAGGTTAGACCTTCCGGATTCTCTTGAATGCCGCCATCAGTTCTCGCCTATACCACGAAGACTCTGATCTCACAGAATGGCTGGCTCGTTTGTCAGGCGAGCACTCGGTTGTCAGGCGATCAACCATGCATCGTGTTATCAGGAATCCAAGAGATATTCACTAAGCCTCATATGCTTGTAGAACAAGGGTGGTTGTCAGTCACCTTGTTCATGAGTGAGAATGATGATGAGTGTCACGGATCATCACATTCATCAAGTTGAAGAACAAGTGATATCTTGGACAAAGAACAAGCGGAATTGAATAGAAGAACAATAGTAATTGCATTAATACTCGAGGTACAGCAGAGCTCCACACCTTAATCTATGGTGTGTAGAAACTCCACCGTTGAAAATACATAAGAACAGGGTCTAGGCATGGCCATGAGGCCAGCCTCCCAATGATCTAAGATAGCATAAAACTCAAAGATAGCTACCAAGATGTCAAATACAATAGTAAAAGGTCCTACTTATAGAAAACTAGTAGCCTAAGGTGTACAAAGATGAGTAAATGACATAAAAATCTACTTCCGGGCCCACTTGGTGTGTGCTTGGGCTGAGCAAATGAAGCATTTTCGTGTAGAGACTCCTCTTGGAGTTAAACGCCAGCTTTTATGCCAGTTTGGGCGTTTAACTCCCATTTTGGTGCCAGTTCCGGCGTTTAACGCTGGAATTCCTGAGGGTGACTTTGAACGCCGGTTTGGGCCATCAAATCTTGGGCAAAGTATGGACTATCATATATTGCTGGAAAGCCCAGGATGTCTACTTTCCAACGCCGTTGAGAGCGCGCCAATTAAGCTTCTGTAGCTCCAGAAAATCCACTTCGAGTGCAAGGAGGTCAGAATCCAACAGCATCTGCAGTCCTTTTGAGTCTCTGGATCAGATTTTTGCTCAGATCCCTCAATTTCAGCCAGAAAATATCTGAAATCACAGAAAAACACACAAACTCATAGTAAAGTCCAGAAAAGTGAATTTTAACTAAAAACTAATAAAAATATAATAAAAACTAACTAAAAGATACTAAAAACATACTAAAAATAATGCCAAAAAGCGTACAAATTATCCGCTCATCAGCACAACGTAAAAAAAAACAGAAAAAAAAGTTCGGAGGATCCTGCCAAAGATGAGGCCATTACGGCTCGCCTTTAGGTGTCCTCCTCGGGATAGCGTCATTTAAAGAATAAAGGTCAGCATAACGTAAAAAAAAAAGAAAAAAAACCGGTCAGCTAAACGTCAAAAAAAAAAATCGGAGGAGCCTGTCGAAGACGAGGCCATTACGGCTCCCCTTTAGGTGTCCTTCTCGGGATAGCGTCATTTATAGAACAAGGGTAAGCACAACGTTAAAAAAAAATCGGTCAGCACAACGTAAAAAAAAAGGAATAGCACAACGTAAAAAAAATCGGAGGAGCCTGCCGAAGATGAGGCCATTACGGCTACCCTTTAGGTGTCCTCCTCGGGATAGCGTCATTTTAAAAACAAGGGTTAGCACAACGTAAAAAAAAAAACCGGTCAGCACAACGTAAAAAAAATTGGAGGAGTCTGCCAAAGATGAGGCCATTACAGCTCCCCTTTAGGTGTCCTCCTCGGGATAGCCTCAATTAAAGAACAAGTGTCACCACTACATAAAAAAAACTGGAAAAAAATCAGAGGAGCCTGGCAAAGATGAGGCCTTTACGGCTCCCCTTTAGGTGTCCTTCTCGGGATAGCGTCATTTAAAGAACAAGGGTCAGCACAACGTTAAAAAAAAAATTGGAGGAGCCTGCCGAAGATGAAGCCATTACGGCTTCCCTTTATGTGTCCTCCTCAAGATAGCGTCATTTAAAGAACAAGGGTTAGCACAATGTTTAAAAAAAATCGGTCAGTAAAACGTTAAAAAAATGAAAAAAAATTCGGAGGAGCCTGCCGAAGATGAGGCCATTACGGCTCCCCTTTAGGTGTCCTCCTCGGGATAGCGTAATTTAAAGAACAAAGGTAAGCACATCGTTAAAAAAAAAACCGGTCAGCACAAAGTTAAAAAAAAAAACAGAAAAAAAATTCGGAGGAGCCTACCGAAGATGAGCCCATTACGGCTCGCCTTTAGGTGTCCTCCTCGGGATAGCGTCATTTAAAAAACAAGGGTCATCACAAACGTATAAAAAAATTGACAAAAAAATCAGAGGAGCCTGCCGAAGATGATGCTATTACGGCTTCCCTTTAGGTGTCCTCCTCGGGATAGCGTCATTTAAAGAACAAGGGTCAGCACAACGTTAAAAAAAATGGTCAGCAAGACGTTAAAAAAAAATCGGTCAGCACAACGTAAAAAAAATAGAAAAAAAATTCGGAGGAGCCTACCGAAGATGAGGCCATTACGGCTCGTCTTTAGGAGTCCTCTTCGGGATAGCGTCATTTAAAGAACAAGGGTCAGCACCACGTAAAAAAAAATAGTCTGCACAACGTTAAAAAAACAAAAAGAAATTGCAGGAGCCTGCTGAAGATGAGGCCATTACGGCTCCCCTTTAGGTTTCCTCCTTGAGATAGCGTCATTTAAAGTACAAGGGTGAGCACAACGTAAAAAAAAAACGGTCAGCACAACGTAAAAAAAACGGAGGAGCCTGCCGAAGATGAGGCCATTACGGCTCCCCTTTAGGTGTTCTCCTCGGGATAGTGTCATTTAAAGAACAAGGGTCAGCACAACGTAAAAAAAAAAACAAACTGGAAAAAAAATCGGAGGAGCCTGCCGAAGATGAGGCCATTACGGCTCCCCTTTAGGTGTCCTCCTAGGGATAGCGTCAGTTAAAGAACAAGGGTTAGCACAACGTAAAAAAAAAACGGTCAGCACAACGTAAAAAAAAACGGAAGAGCCTGCCGAAGATGAGGACATTACGGCTCCCCTTTAGGTGTTCTCCTCGGGATAGTGTCATTTAAAGAACAAGGGTCAGCACAACGTAAAAAAAAAACGGTCAGCACAACGAAAAAAAAAAACGGAGGAGCCTGCCGAATATGAGGCCATTACTGCTCCGCCTTAGGTGTCCTCCTCGGGATAGCGTCATTTAAAGAACAAGGGTCAGCACAACGTTATAAAAAATGGTCAGCATAACGAAAAAAAAACAGAAAAAAAAGTTCGGAGGAGCCTGCCAAAGATGAGGCCATTACGGCTCGCCTTCAGGTGTCCTCCTCGGGATAGCGTCATTTAAAGAACAAAGGTCAGCATAACGTAAAAAAAAAAAAATGGGTCAGCACAACGTTAAAAAAAATTCGGAGGAGCCTGTCGAAGACGAGGCCATTACGGCTCCATTTTAGGTGTCCTCCTCGGGATAGCGTCATTTAAAGAACAAGGGTAAGCACAACGTTAAAAAAAAACCGGTCAGCACAACGTAAAAAAAACGAATAGCACAACGTAAAAAAAAAAACGGAGGAGCCTGCCGAAGATGAGGCCATTACGGCTCCCCTTTAGGTGTCCTCCTCGGGATAGCGTCATTTTACCAACAAGGGTTAGCACAACATAAAAAAAAAACCGGTCCTCACAATGTAAAAAAATTGGAGGAGTCTGCCAAAGATGAGGCCATTACGGCTCACCTTTTGGTGTCCTCCTCGGGATAGCGTCATTTAAAGAACAAGTGTCACCACTACGTAAAAAAAAACTGGAAAAAAAATCGGAGGAGCCTGCCGAAGCTGAGGCCATTACGGCTCCGCCTTAGGTGTCCTCCTCGGGATAGCGTCATATAAAGAACAAGGGTCAGCAGAACGTTAAAAAAAAATGGTCAGCAAAACGTAAAAAAAACAGAAAAAAAAGTTCGGAGGAGCCTGCCAAAGATGAGGCCATTACGGCTCGCCTTTAGGTGTCCTCCTCGGGATAGCGTCATTTAAAGAACAAAGGTCAGCATAACGTAAAAAAAAAAAACATTCAGCTCAACGTTAAAAAAAAATCGGAGGAGCCTATCGAAGACGAAGCCATTACGGCTCCCTCTTAGCTGTCCTCCTCGGGATAGCGTCATTTAAAGAACAAGGGTAAGCACAACGTTAAAAAAAAAACCGGTCAGCACAACGTAAAAAAAAAACGAAAAGCACAACGTAAAAAAAAATCGGAGGAGCCTGCCGAAAATGAGGCCATTACGGTTACCCTTTAGGTGTCCTCCTCGGGATAGCGTCATTTTAAGAACAAGGGTTAGCACAATGTAAAAAAAAAAACCGGTTAGCACAACGTAAAAAAAATTGTAGGAGTCTGCCAAAGATGAGGCCATTACGGCTCCCCTTTAGGTGTCCTCCTCGGGATAGCGTCAATTAAAGAACAAGTGTCACCACTACGTAAAAAAAAAACTGGAAAAAAAAATCGGAGGAGCCTGCCGAAGATGAGGCCATTACGGCTCCCCTTTAGGTGTCCTTCTTGGGATAGCGTCATTTAAAGAACAAGGGTCAGCACAACGTTAAAAAAAAAATTGTAGGAGCCTGCCGAAGATGAAGCCATTACGGCTTCCCTTTAGGTGTCCTCCTCGAGATAGCGTCTTTTAGAGAACAAGGGTTAGCACAATGTTTAAAAAAACGGTCAGTAAAACGTTAAAAAAATGAAAAAAAATCGGAGGAGCCTGCCGAAGATGAGGCCATTACGGCTCCCCTTTAGGTGTCCTCCTCGGGATAACGTAATTTAAAGAACAAAGGTAAGCGCATCGTTAAAAAAAAACCGATCAGCACAATGTTAAAAAAAAAACAGAAAAAAAAATTCGGAGGAGCCTGCCGAAGATGAGCCCATTACGGCTCGCCTTTAGGTGTCTGATGGTGTTTTTGTGGAAAAATGAATTTCCAACACACATATCCAACCGGCAAGTGTACCGGGTCGCATCAAGTAGTAATAACTCACAAGAGTGAGGTCGATCCCACAGGGATTGATGGATCAAGCAATTTTAGTGGGTGATTAGTTTAGTCAAGCTAACATTGAATGAGTTGTGTGAAGTTGAGCAACCGAATGTAAATTTGCAGGGAATTTAAATTGCAGAAAGTAAAGTGGCAGGAAACTTAAAGAACAAGAAAGTAAAATAGCTTAATCTTAAATTGCAAGAAAAGTAAATTGCGTGAAAAGTAAAGGGGGGTTGGGTGCTGGAAATTAAAGAGAGCAGTAAAGCAAAGCGTAGAACAATTGCAGGGAGATTAAATTGCTTAAAATCAAATTGGAAGCAATAGGAACAGAAAGGAAAAATGCAGATGAATAACAGCAGAAAAGTAAATCAGCAAGAAAGCTCAATTCAAATATGAAATCTAAAAAGACAAGTGAGGATCTCAGGAAATCAAAGAGACTAGAGAACAAGTCTAGATCTCAATTCCTTCCTTGATCCAACCAAGAACAATTGCAGAAGGAAAAAAAGATAAATGAATTGCAGAATTAAAAGAGAAGATGAAGCAGTATGTGAATTTCAATTATGCAGAAAAAGTAAACAAGAGATCTTAAGATGAGAATGAAACAGAATTCCTCCAATCTCACTCAAGATTCAAAACAGATAAGAAAACTAAAGGAGAGAGCTATCTATTCCTAATGGAGCCGGCTTCCTTTCAAAGATGGAAATGATGCCTTTATATAGGCTTTACAAAGTAAAATTGAAAATGAAATTAAAACAAAATAAAAATCCTAATCTAATTGATCCATGTGCCTTTGAGTCATGTTGAGTGGGCTTTGCTTGCTTTGGATTTGAGGAGAAATGGGTTTGCTTGGCCTTGATTCAATTTGGAGAGGAATTGAATTTAAATGAGATTTTTGCCCATGATGCTCCCAGGAGGCTGCCCTGCCCTTGTGGAGGGCAGGGCAGAAAATTGATGCATGGTGCGTGCTTTTGGTGCGGCCAGGAGCGAGCTTGGCGCGGCAGAATTTTCCTTGGTGCGTATGATGCTTGTTGGTGCGCAAGGATGCTGCCCTGCCCTTGTGGAGGACAGGGCAATGTTGCCTTGGTGTGTCTTGTGCGCGCACCACTTCCTTGACCGTGCCATGATGCTCTCCTTGTGTGTGCCAAGCCTAAGCCTTTACTTCCTAGAGGTCTTGTGTTCGAAACTTGGTGGAGGAAGTTGTTGCAATTTTTCCTTGAATTTTCTTGAAGAAAACACGACATTGCCCTGCTCTCCAAGAGGGCAGGGCAGAAAATTGAGCGCCACTTTGTTTCCTTGTGTCTCCCTCTTCGAGCCTTGATGGAAGCATTTTGGTGTATTTTTGCTTATTTTTGGCCCTTAAAGATGCCTCTCGTTCCTGCCTCAATTGTACGCCAAATATGGATTGCTATATATCGTTGGAAAGCTCTGAATGTCAGCTTTCCAACGCAACTGGAAGCACATCAATTGGACGTCTGTAGCTCAAGTTATAGCCATTTGAAGGAGGCATGGTCATGCTGTGAGCGCCCAGATTTTAACTTAGCGAAAATTTTGCTTCCAATCCTTAATGTGCATCACGATCCTGCCCTTGGCAAGGGCAGGGCAGTATCGTGCTGGCTGCTTCCTTCCTTGATTTGGTCATGGGCCACGCTTTTAAAAGCGTGGCCTAAGGCTCCAAAGTGTACCCCAACTTCAAAGTGTACCCCAAAGCTCTTTTTTTCTCCTTTTTTGTGCTTCTTTGCTTCTTTTTCTTCTTATTTCCTACAAGATTTATAAAATTAAAATATCAAGAAAATATATCATTTAAGTACAAAAAGCATTCAATATTTAAGCACAAATCATCAATTTCTTGTATGAAAAAGCATAGAAAATGGGTATATGATGACATGTCATCAGTGTCCTCCTCGGGATAGTGTCATTTAAAGAACAAGGGTCATCACAAACGTATAAAAAAAACTGAAAAAAAAAATCAAAGGAGCATGCCGAAGATGATGCTATTACGGCTCCCCTTTAGGTGTCCTCTGATGACAAGTCATCTTAGCCCAGTTTCACTAGCCTTTTTCTTTTGTTTTCAATTGAATTATGCACTTTCTTGAGCCATGAGCAAGCCAATTGGGTAGATTTTTATGTTTCCTTTGATTTAATCAACCATAGATGAATTAATGCAATTTCATGAGGTTTTATGCTATAATTGTCACATATTATGAAAGAATGAATATCTCATGATTTTGAGCATAGCTTTGATGTGTTTGGTTGATTAATGATAGGAGAAGAAAGCTTGGAGAAAGGTTGAAGCAAGAAGGAATGGCTAGGAGGAAGAGAGGACAAAAAGTTTGAGCAAAAGTTTGCCTCAAACTTTAGCTCAAACTTTTGGAATAAGTGAAAATGAACCAGGGAGCAAAAAGCTTGACCAAAAGTTTGCCTCAAACTTTTGCGCAAACTTTTGGGAGAAAAGCTTGAGCCAACGTTTGCCTCAAACTTTTGGGCAAACGTTGGCATCACAAATCAACACCCCAAGAGCAAAAGTTTGCGCCAACGTTTGCCTCAAACTTTTTGGCAAACGTTGGCGCCATGAACAACGCACCCTGGAGAGCAAAAGTTTGCGCCAACGTTTGCCTCAAACTTTTTGGCAAACGTTGGCGCCATGAGCATGCAAGGGGGAGCCAACGTTTGAGCAAAAGTTTGACTCCAAACTTTGGCCCAAATGTTGGTAGCAGCAAATGAGGGCAGCTGGTATAAAAAGTTTGAGTAAAAGTTTGCCTCAAACTTTTACTCAAACTTTTACTCAAGCTTTTATAATTTGCAACCCGATTCACATTGGTTCTTTCTCCAACTCCAAGAGCAATCAACCAAGGCCTTTTTCAACCCAATTCCATCAAGAGCAAAGGCCCAATTCAAGGCTTGAAGACCATTTGAAGAAAGTGTATAAATAGCATAGGATTTAAGTTTTTCGGAGAGCTTTCCCTTTAGTTTTCTTTGAGAGTTTTCGGAGAGCTTTCGGTGTGGAGTGAATTTTAATTTCTAAGTCTCGGGGAAGGAGAATTGAATTCCCTTCCTCTCAGTTTCCTTGCTTTCAATTTCAATTACCATTGTCTTGGATCTTGGGTTGGAGAATTGAAGGAATTCTGTTTCAATCTCATCCTAAGATCTCTCTGTTTCATTTTACTGCATAATTGAATTTCCGTTTCTGTTAATTGCTTCTTCTTCTACTTTCTTTGCAATTTACAATTCCTCATTTCCTTTGCAATTGTTTTTGTTGGATCTAGGAAGACATTGAGATCTAGACTTGGTTATCTAGTCTCCCGGGTCCTGAGATCTGAATTCAAATTTTACATTCCCTGTTTAATGCTTTTCAATTTCATTTACATTTCTGTTTTAAGATCCGATTCAATCCAAGTCATCTTCTATTTCTCTGTTTGTTGCAATTTACTTTTCCTTGTTTAATTTCTGCAAATCCCATTCCCAGTTCCCTTTATAATTCAAGCCATTTACATTTCTTGCAATTTAAGATTCTGCAATTTATATTTCTTGCGTTCTAAGTTTCTGCCATTTAATTTCTTGCACTTTAAGATTCAGCACTTTAAATTTCAGTTCTCTTTAATTTCATGCAATTTCCCCATTCCCTTTACTTTCCATGCAATTTAAATTCTGCAAATCACAAATCACTCAACCAAATCTTGATTCGCTTGACTAAATCAACCACTAAACTAAAATTGCTCAATCCTTCAATCCCTGTGGGATCGACCTCACTCCCGTGAGTTATTATTACTTGATGTGACCCGGTGCACTTGCCGGTGAGTTTTGTGTCGGATTGTTTTCCGCACATCAAGTTTTTGGCGCCGTTGCCGGGGATTGATTAGATTGACAATGATTAAGTGAAGTGGAGATCTAGATCAAGCACTTTTTCTTTAATTTTTGACTAACCCACTAACTGTTTGAAGTTTTGTCTCAACTGACTACACTCAATTTTTCAAGAGTATCATTGTGTGTTCCTTGTGTTGATTTGTATGTCACAGAAAAAAAGAAAAACCAGAAGGAAGGTTATCATTGAAGAAGGAGTCTCTGAGAAAGAAGAACACCACGACATGAAACCGTAACTCATCACATTAATCAAGAAAAATTGTTCCTACGGCGAAAACCCATTGGAAGATCCTGAACAGCATATATCCATTTTTCTGAGGACTTGTGGTGCTGTCAACCCCGATGGTGTAAATCATGACACCTGTAAGCTCTTGTTATTTCCCTTATCACTAAGAGATGAAGCTGCACAATGGTTCGAAACCTTTCCCCAGGGAAGTATTACTAGTTGGGACGATTTGGTTACCAAATTTCTGGCCAAATTCTTCTCATCCCAACAGACTATCAAGTTGAAAGAGGGAGAACATCCATGCACACAAAGAGAAGAAGAATCACTCTTCATGGCATGGGAAAGATACAAGAAAGCAACTGACAAAGTGGGTTTCCAAGCGTTCTATGAAGGATTAACCCCAGAAACAAGAAGAGCGGTGGATTACTTCTCAGATGACCTGCTCAAAGCAACAACAACTAGTCAAGGAGCTGCCGAGTTCAATGACAAGAGAGCCAATAACCAACACTCAATTGAGACACCACAGAATACACTTTCAGAAAAGGATGTAATGAATCTTGAAGGAATGAAGGCAGTCATGAATCAAAACAAACAGCTACACCAGCAAACTCAGCAACATTTGGAGTCAATAGCTAGACAAATTAATTTTCTCCATTCTACTACAGTGAATGCACAATTTCCACCATGGAAGCCACATTTTTATCTAAGAATGAGGGAATCTCAACATCAGGAACAATGGGACTTCAATTACAACAACCCCAATTTGCCAAACCTACAAAAAAAACCTCCATACAAACAACAATCACTGCATACCACCACATTACCCACCCTTCCAACCCCCAACACCTAACAACCAACCAATCTCACAAGACTCTCAGAGGATCACTAATCTGGAAATCTTAGTAGAGAGAATAATGAAACATCAAGAGATGATAAGCAAGAACCATGAGGTCTCACTCGGGAGAATTGAGAGGCAAATAGAACAATTAGCTAAGAACCTCACAGAAATGAGTGAGAAGAGGGCTAAAGGAAAAGAATCACTCGTCCAGGATGAATATCACAAAGCAAAGCCTCACTTAGGAGGACAATGGGACAAGGAGAAGGAAGCTCAGAATCTGAGCTGAGCAAGCACAGAGGATGTCAAGCTAGTGACAATAAAAGAGCGCTTGTTGGGAGGCAACCCAACCGGAGGTAACCATCTTTTCATATCTATTTCAATAAAAAGGTAAATTAGTTTTATCTATATTGCAAGAAGCTAAGTTTGGTGTTGCACACCAAAACAATATAAAGGACAATGAAGGATTCTAAGTTTGGTGTTCCACCAAAATCCCATCATAAAACACATTCCCACTTTCTGCATAATGCTGGCTTCAAGCATATTGGATGAACTAGTTAACTATTTTGCTGTTTCCTAGTTTTCAGTTTTATTGCTTTTGAAAAAAAAAAGAAAAAGAGTTTCACACATGGTTAATTTGATGCATGAGAACCATTGGCAAGGTACTAAGTTTGGTGTTCCCACACCAAAGTAAGTTCAAAGGCCCACAAATAAATCATGCAGACTAACCATTGTTTCTAAGTGCTTGGGGAACAAGCATCTTTCAATATCATTGCAGAATACCATATAAACTTTTGGAGAGATTAAGCATCATCAACCAAAGAGATGAAAGATGAATGGGAAGGCCAGCAATGATGATGACGAGAAGAAGGAAAGCAAGTGAATTCCAAAAGGTTGTATTGTTAAGTGATTGTTTTACATCAAACACTGCTATGATTGAAAGTAATACCACACCCTTATCTATCCTTTTGTCTAGTATAGTTTTTCTGCAATTCAATAAGCAAGATGCTTGATCATTCACAACATTTTTCTCTTCAAAACTTGTTTGCACTTGGTGGACGAAATTGTGATCACTATTATTTGATTTGACTTTTTGGTCTTGTATCTTTTTACTCTTAGGGCACTGCTTATTTTCACAACTCCGTTCAACTAACCAGCAAGTGTACTGGGTCGTCCAAGTAATAACCTTACGTGAGTAAGGGTCGAATCCACAGAGATTGTTGGTATGAAGCAAGCTATGGTCACCTTGCAGATCTCAGTTAGGGAGATTAAAATTGGATTATGGGTTTAAATAAAATAGAAAGAAGTTAATTAAAAAGGGATAGAAATACTTATGTAGATTCATAGATGGGAATTTCAGATAAGCGAAATGGAGATGCTGTAGAGCTCTCGGACGCCTGCCTTCCTACTGCTTCTACTCAATCCTTCTTACTCCTTTCCATGGCAAGCTTTGTATAGGGGTTCACCATCAACTGTGGCTACTTTCATCCTCACGGGGAAATATCCTGTGCGGCTGTCACTCGCACAGCTAACCAGTCTGGAGGCATCACCCATGGTTGATAGCTACATCCCATCCTCGCAGTGAAAGCTAATGCTCACACACTCTGTCACAGTACGGCCAATCACCGGTTGGTTCCCTCCCCTACTGGAATAGAATCCCTCTTTTGCGTCTGTCACTGACGCCCAGCAGGTTACAGGTTTGAAGCACGTCACAGTCATTCATTACCGGAATCCTACTCGGAACACCACAGACAAGGTTGGACTTTCCGGATTCCCAGGATCCTACTCGGAACACCACAGACAAGGTTGGACTTTCCGGATCCAGACAAATGCCGCCATCTATCTAGCTTATACCACGAAGATTCTGTTGGGGAATCTAAGAGATACACATTCAAGCTTGTGGTGCATGTAGAACGTAAGTGGTTGTCAATCACGCGCGTTCATGAGTGAGAATAACAATGAGGGTTATCTAACTCACCATCATTCATCATGTTCTTGAGTACGAATGAATATCTTGGAATAAGAATAAGATAGAGAATTGAATAAAAGAAAATAGAACTTCATTAATCTTTGAGGTACAGCAGAGCTCCACACCCTTAATCTATGGTGTGCAGAAACTCCACCGTTGAAAACACATAAGTGAAAGAGGTCCAGGCATGGCCGAATGGCCAGCCCCCCTAAACGTGATCAATGATCTCCTAAGATGAAGAATAAAACAAAACTGAGACCAAAGATGTCTAATACAATAGATAAATGTCCTATATATACTAGACTAGCTACTAGGGTTTACATGAGTAAGTAATTGATGCATAAATCCACTTCCGGGGCCCACTTGGTGTGTGCTTGGGCTGAGCTTGATCTATCCACGAGCTGAGGCTTCTCTTGGAGTTGAATTTCGAGTTATGATGTGCTTTGGGCGTTCAACTCCGGATCATGACGTTTTTCTGGCGTTTAACTCCAGAAAGGAGCGTGTACTTGGCGTTCAACGCCAAGTTGCGTCGTCATTCTTCGAATAAAGTATGGACTATTATATATTGCTGGAAAGCCCTGGATGTCTACTTTCCAACGCCGTTGAGAGCGCGCCATTTGGAGGTCTGTAGCTCCAGAAAATCCATTTCGAGTGCAGGGAGGTCAGAATCCAACAGCATCAGCAGTCCTTTTGTCAGCCTTTTTCAGAGTTTTGCTCAAATCCCTCAATTTCAGTCAGAATTTACCTGAAATCACAGAAAAACACACAAACTCATAGTAAAGTCCAGAAATGTGAATTTAACATAAAAACTAATGAAAACATCCCTAAAAGTAGCTTGAACTTACTAAAAACTATATAAAAACAATGCCAAAAAGCGTATAAATTATCCGCTCATCACAACACCAAACTTAAATTGTTGCTTGTCCCCAAGCAACTGAAAATCAAATAGGATAAAAAGAAGAGAATATACTATAGAGTCCAAAATATCAATGAATATTAATTTAATTACATGAGCGGGACTTGTAGCTTTTTGCTTCTGAACAGTTTTGGCATCTCACTTTTTCCTTTGAAGTTCAGAGTGATTGGCATCTTTAGGAACTTAGAATTTTAGATAGTGTTATTGACTTTCCTAGTTTAAGCATGTTGATTCTTGAACACAGCTACTTATGAGTCTTGGCTGTGGCCCTAAGCACTTTGTTTTCCAGTATTACCACCGGATACATAAATGCCACAGACACATAACTGGGTGAACCTTTTCAGATTGTGACTCAGCTTTGCTAGAGTCCCCAATTAGAGGTGTCCAGAGCTCTTAAGCACACTCTTTTGCTTTGGATCACGACTTTAACCACTCAGTCTCAAGCTTTTCACTTGGACCTTCATGACACAAGCACATGGTTAGGGACAGCTTGATTTAGCCGCTTAGGCCTGGATTTTATTTCCTTGGGCCCTCCTATCCATTGATGCTCAAAGCCTTGGATCCTTTTTACCCTTGCCTTTTGGTTTTAAGGGCTATTGGCTTTTTCTACTGCTCCTTCTTTTTTTTTTTTTTCGCCACTTTTTTTTTTCTCTTTTTTTTTTTTCACTGCTTTTTCTTGCTTCAAGAATCAATTTCATGATTTTTCAGATCATCAATAACATTTCTCTTTGTTCATCATTCTTTCAAGAGCCAACAATCTTAACACTCATAAACAACAATATCCAAAGACATATGCACTGTTCATTCATTCATTCAGAAAACAAAAGCATTGTCACCACATCAGTATAATTAAACTAAATTCAATAATAATTTCGAAAATTATGTACTTCTTGTTCTTTTGAATTAAAACATTTTTCTTTTAAGAGAGGTGAAGGACTAATGGATTTTATTCATAGCTTTAAGGCATGGTTACATACTAATGATCATGAAATAAAGACACAAAACATAGATAAACACAATAATTAAAAACCGAAAAACAGAAAGAAATAAGAACAAGGAATGAATCCACCTGAGTGAAGGTGGCGCCTTTTTGAAGGTCCAATGGTGCTCTTTGAGCTCCTTTATGTCTCTTCCTTGCCTTTGTTGCTTTTTTGCTCTTCTCTTATTTCTGGAGTGCTCATGATGTTCCACCCTTAGTTGCTTCCAATATTTGTGTGGAGGATAACTTATCCCCTGAGGTATCTCAGGGATCTCTTGATTTGCAGCCACATGTTCTACCACTGAGCTATGACGGCTTATATTTTTAATTTTTCCATCTCCCATGACTCAGAGGTGGAAGCTTTTTGTCTTCCCTTTGAGGTTTCTCTAGCTTTAGGTGCCATTAATGGTAATGGAAAAGCAAAAAAAGCTATGCTTTTACCACACCAAACTTAAAATATTGCTCGCCCTCGAGCAAGAAAAGAAAGAAGAGAAGAAGAAGAAGAAGAGAATGGAGGTGAGTGAGGGGAGATGGATTCGGCTATATGGGTGGGATTGGGTGGGAAGGAGAAGTTTGAATTATAAAGGTAGGTGGGGTGTATGGGGGAAGAATGGATAAATGTGGGTGGTGAATGAAAAACAGAAGGGATGACCATGAATATAGAGAGATAGGGCGAGGTAGGTGGGGATCCTGTGAGGTTCACAGATCCTGAGGTGATCCTGTGGGGTTCACAGATCCTGAGGTGGCAAGGAATTCCATCCCTGCACTAAATAGGCATGTAACATGCCTTCATGCATCATTCTGGCGTTCAAACGCCCATTGGTGCATGTTCTGGGCGTTAAACGCCCATGTTATGCATGTTTCTGGCGTTGAACGCCAGTTTCATGCTTGTTTCTGGCGTTCAGCGCCAGATTATCCTCTGTGTGCGCATCCTGGCGTTAAACGCCAGGTTGTTGCTTGTTTTGGGCGTTCAGCGCCAGAATGGTGCTCTGTTCTGGCGTTGAACGCCGGCCAGATGCACCTTCTAGGCGTTGAACGCCAGCCCGTGCGTCCTCCAGGGTGAAAAATTTTTTTCTTCTGTTTTTGACTCTATTTTTAATTTTTTTGATTTTTTCGTGACTCCTCATGATCATGTACCTAATAAAACACAAAAATAACAAAGAAACAAAATAAAATAAAATTAGATAAATAAAATTGGGTTGCCTCCCAACAAGCGCTTCTTTAATGTCAATAGCTTGACAGTGGTTCTCATGGAACCACAAGGTGATCATGTCAATTTAAGTGTGGTATTCCCAACACCAAACTTAGAGTTTGGATATGGGGTTTGAACACCAAACTTAGAGTTTGGTTGTGGCCTCACAACACCAAACTTAGAGTTTGACTGTGGAGGCTCTTCTTGACCTTGAACTGAGAGAAGCTCTTCATGCTTACTCTCTTTTGTCACAGAGGGATGGCCATGTGCCTTAAACACAAGGTAGTCCCCATTCAATTGAAGGACTAACTCACCTCTGTTGACATCTATTACAGCTCCTGCTGTGGCTAGGAAAGGTCTTCCTAGGATGATGCATTCATCATCTTCCTTCCTAGTGTCTAGGATTATGAAATCAGTAGGGATGTAAAGGCCTTCAACCTTTACTAGCACGTCCTCTACTAATCCATAAGCTTGTCTTATGGACTTATCTGCCAATTGTAATGAGAACAAGGCAGTTTGTACCTCAATGATCCCCATCTTCTCCATTACAGAGAGTGGCATAAGATTTATCCCTGACCCCAGATCACATAGAGCTTTTTCAAAGCTCATGGTGCCAATGGTGCAGGGTATTAAGAACTTGCCAGGATCTTGTTTCTTTTGAGGTAGAGTCTTCTGAATCCAGGTATCTAGTTCACTAATGAGCAAGGGAGGTTCACTTTCCCAAGTCTCATTACCAAACAGTTTGGCATTCAGCTTCATGATAGCTCCTAAATATAGAGCAGCTTGCTCTCCAATCACATCTTCATCCTCTTCAGAGGATGAATATTCTTCAGAGCTCATGAATGGCAAAAGGAGATTTAATGGGATCTCTATGGTCTCTAGATGAGCCTCAGATTCCTCTGGATCCTTAATAGGAAACTCCTTCTTGCTTGAAGGACGTCCCAGGAGGTCTTCCTCCTTAGGATTTTCGTCCTCCTCCTCCCTAGTGCATTCGGTCACTTTGATTAAATCAATGGCCTTGCACTCTCCTTTTGGATTTTCTTCTGTATCGCTTGGGAGAATACTGGGAGGAGTTTCAATAACTTTCTTGCTCAGCTGGCCCACTTGTGCCTCCAAATTTCTAATGGAGGATCTGGTTTCATTCATGAAATTGAAAGTGGCCTTTGACAGATCAGAGACTATATTGGCTAAATTAGAATTATTTTGTTCAGAGTTCTCTGTCTGTTGCTGAGAAGATGATGGATATGGCTTACTATTGTTCAGCCTATTGCGTCCACCATTGTTAAAACCTTGTTGAGGTTTTTGTTGATCCTTCCAGTAGAAATTTGGATGATTTCTCCATGATGAGTTATAGGTGTTTCCATAAGGTTCACCTAAGTAATTAACCTCTGCCATGGCAGGGTTTTCAGGATCATAAGCTTCTTCAGAAGCCGCCTCTCTAATACTGTTGGATGCATGTTGCAATCCATTCAGATTTTGAGAGATCATGTTGACCTGTTGAGTCAACACTTTGTTCTGAGCCAATATGGCATTCAGAGCATCAATTTCAAGAACTCCTTTCTTCTGAGGGACCCCATTATTCACGGAATTCCTCTCAGAGGTGTACATGAACTGGTTGTTTGCAACCATGTCAATGAGTTCTTGAGCCTCTTCAGGCGTTTTCTTCAGGTGAATAGATCCACCTGCAGAATGATCCAATGACATTTTTGAAAATTCAGAGAGACCATAATAGAATATATCTAATATGGTCCATTCTGAAAACATGTCAGATGGACATCTTTTGGTCAGCTGCTTGTATCTTTCCCAAGCTTCATAGAGGGATTCACCATCTTTTTGTTTGAAGGTTTGAACATCCACTCTCAACTTGCTCAGCTTTTGAGGAGGAAAGAACTTATCTAAAAATGCAGTGACAAGCTTATCCCATGAGTCCAGGCTATCCTTGGGTTGTGAATCCAACCATACTCTAGCTCTGTCTCTTACAGCAAAAGGGAAAAGCAAGAGTCTGTAGATTTCAGGATCAACTCCATTCGTCTTTACAGTCTCACAGATCTGCAAGAATTCAGTTAAAAACTGATAGGGATCTTCAGATGGAAGTCCATAAAACTTGCAGTTTTGTTGCATTAAAGCAACTAGTTGAGGCTTAAGCTCAAAGTTATTGGCTCCAATGGCAGGAATGGAGATGCTTCTTCCATCAAATTTGGACGTTGGCTTAGTGAAGTCACCAAGCATTCTCCTTGCATTATTATTATTTTCGGCCATCACCTCTTGTGCTAATGTTTCTGAAAGGTTGTTTCTGGATTGTTGTAATTTAGCTTCTTTTAATTTTCTCTTCAGAGTCCTTTTAGGTTCTGGATCAATTTCAACAAGAGTGCCTTTATCCCTGTTCCTGCTCATATGAAAGAGAAGAAAACAAGAAAAGAAAAAGGAATCCTCTATGTCACAGTATAGAGATTCCTTTATGTTAGTAGAAAAAGGAAGGTGGTAGAAGAATGAAGAAGGGATTCGGTTTTATGGATGAAGAGAGGTGAAGAGAAGTGTTAGTAATTAAATAATTAAAAAGAAGAAGAAAAGAGAAAAGAAAATTCGAAAATAATTTTTGAAAAGGGGTTAGTGATTTTCGAAAATAAAATGTAATTAAAATTAAAACATGAAACAATTAATTAAAAAGAATTTTTGAAAAAGAGAGAGATATTTTCGAAAAATAGAAGAGAGAGAAGTAGTTAGGTAGTTTTGAAAAAGGTAAGAAACAAACAAGAAGTTAGTTAGTTGATTGAAAAAGATTTGAAATTAAATTTGAAAAAGATAAGAAGATAGTAAGTTAGATAAGATATTTTGAAATCAAATTTTGAAAAAGATAAAAATTTTTGAAAAAGATCAAATAAAAGATAAAAAGATTTAATTTAAAAATAATTTGAAATTAATTTCTTCACTAACAAGAAACTACAAGATAAGATTCTAGAACTTAAAGATTGAACCTTTCTTAACAAGAAAGTAACAAACTTCAAATTTTTGAACCAATCACATTAATTATTAGTGAGTTTTCAAAAATTACTTATAAAGATAAGAAAAAGATTTTGAAAATAATTTGAAAAATATTTTTGAAATTTTCGAAAATAAATAAAAATTTTGAAAAAGATATGATTTTGAAAAAGATTTTGAAAAGATAAGATTTTTAAAATTTTGAAATTTTGACTTGACTTGTAAGAAACAACTAATTTTAAAAAATTTTTGACCAAGTCAACCCAAAATTTCGAAATTTTGGAGGGAAATAAGGAAAAGATATTTTTTTTTTATTTTTGATTTTTAAAGATGAAAGAGAAAAACAACAAAAATACTTAATGCATGAAATTTTTTTTTAGATCAAAACCATGAATGCATGCAAGAATGCTATGAATGTCAAGATGAACACCAAGAACACTTTGAATATCATGATGAACATCAAGAACATAATTTTGAAAAATCTTTGATGCAAAGAAAACATGCAAGACACCAAACTTAGAAATCTTTAATGCTTGGAAAATATGAATGCAAAAATGCACATGAAAAACAAGAAACAACACAAAACAAGAAATCATCAAGATCAAACAAGAGGACTTATCAAGAACAACTTGAAGATCATGAAGAACACTATGAATGCATGGGATTTTCGAAAAAATGCAAGAAAAATTTTTAAAGCATGCAATTGACACCAAATTTAAAATTTGACTCAAGACTCAAACAAGAAACACAAAATATTTTTGATTTTTATGATTTTCTAATTTTTTTTGGATTTTTATACATTTTTTTTCGAAAATAATGTTTTGAAAAACGAAAAATAAAAAGAAAAATTTTGAAAAAGATTTTTGAAAAGAAAATTACCTAATCTGAGGAACAAGATGAACCTTCAGTTGTCCATACTCGAACAATCCCCGGCAACGGCGCCAAAAACTTGGTGGACGAAATTGTGATCACTATTATTTGATTTGACTTTTTGGTCTTGTATCTTTTTACTCTTAGGGCACTGCTTATTTTCACAACTCCGTTCAACTAACCAGCAAGTGTACTGGGTCGTCCAAGTAATAACCTTACGTGAGTAAGGGTCGAATCCACAGAGATTGTTGGTATGAAGCAAGCTATGGTCACCTTGCAGATCTCAGTTAGGGAGATTAAAATTGGATTATGGGTTTAAATAAAATAGAAAGAAGTTAATTAAAAAGGGATAGAAATACTTATGTAGATTCATAGATGGGAATTTCAGATAAGCGGAATGGAGATGCTGTAGAGCTCTCGGACGCCTGCCTTCCTACTGCTTCTACTCAATCCTTCTTACTCCTTTCCATGGCAAGCTTTGTATAGGGGTTCACCATCAACTGTGGCTACTTTCATCCTCACGGGGAAATATCCTGTGCGGCTGTCACTCGCACAGCTAACCAGTCTGGAGGCATCACCCATGGTTGATAGCTACATCCCATCCTCGCAGTGAAAGCTAATGCTCACGCACTCTGTCACAGTACGGCCAATCACCGGTTGGTTCCCTCCCCTACTGGAATAGAATCCCTCTTTTGCGTCTGTCACTGACGCCCAGCAGGTTACAGGTTTGAAGCACGTCACAGTCATTCATTACCGGAATCCTACTCGGAACACCACAGACAAGGTTGGACTTTCCGGATTCCCAGGATCCTACTCGGAACACCACAGACAAGGTTGGACTTTCCGGATCCAGACAAATGCCGCCATCTATCTAGCTTATACCACGAAGATTCTGTTGGGGAATCTAAGAGATACACATTCAAGCTTGTGGTGCATGTAGAACGTAAGTGGTTGTCAATCACGCGCGTTCATGAGTGAGAATAACAATGAGGGTTATCTAACTCACCATCATTCATCATGTTCTTGAGTACGAATGAATATCTTGGAATAAGAATAAGATAGAGAATTGAATAAAAGAAAATAGAACTTCATTAATCTTTGAGGTACAGCAGAGCTCCACACCCTTAATCTATGGTGTGCAGAAACTCCACCGTTGAAAACACATAAGTGAAAGAGGTCCAGGCATGGCCGAATGGCCAGCCCCCCTAAACGTGATCAATGATCTCCTAAGATGAAGAATAAAACAAAACTGAGACCAAAGATGTCTAATACAATAGATAAATGTCCTATATACTAGACTAGCTACTAGGGTTTACATGAGTAAGTAATTGATGCATAAATCCACTTCCGGGGCCCACTTGGTGTGTGCTTGGGCTGAGCTTGATCTATCCACGAGCTGAGGCTTCTCTTGGAGTTGAATTTCGAGTTATGATGTGCTTTGGGCGTTCAACTCCGGATCATGACGTTTTTCTGGCGTTTAACTCCAGAAAGGAGCGTGTACTTGGCGTTCAACGCCAAGTTGCGTCGTCATTCTTCGAATAAAGTATGGACTATTATATATTGCTGGAAAGCCCTGGATGTCTACTTTCCAACGCCGTTGAGAGCGCGCCATTTGGAGGTCTGTAGCTCCAGAAAATCCATTTCGAGTGCAGGGAGGTCAGAATCCAACAGCATCAGCAGTCCTTTTGTCAGCCTTTTTCAGAGTTTTGCTCAAATCCCTCAATTTCAGTCAGAATTTACCTGAAATCACAGAAAAACACACAAACTCATAGTAAAGTCCAGAAATGTGAATTTAACATAAAAACTAATGAAAACATCCCTAAAAGTAGCTTGAACTTACTAAAAACTATATAAAAACAATGCCAAAAAGCGTATAAATTATCCGCTCATCAGCACTCAATATTCAAAAAAAAAATTGCATCACATGATAGTTCTTTGTAAAGAAGGATTGAGGAATTAAACAGTTTTGAGGCAAGCAAAAGATTAGGAGAAGTGGTGGTTCTAGTGGTGTGATTATGTATTGAGGTTGCATGCTTATGAAAACTTGCATGGGAGCTCATAGGCAGGACATGGAGTTCAAAGAAGTATTGTGGAGATTCTCAAACATTTATTGATCCAAGAAGAAGCAAAAAATAATAATAATAATAATTTTGAATAAAATAAAAAGGGAAAGAATGAGAAAGCTGAAGGCTCTGAGTACCAATGGCAATTTATTTGCTAAGTGCTTGTGGTGTTTATGTATCGAGCCAAATGCTTGAAAATAAAACACTTAGAAGTCAAGGCTAGGCTCAAGTGCAAAAGCACTCCCTTATGGCCCAAGGCTCTGAGCATCAATTACTAGGCAGAAAAGGAAAGAAGAAACAAAACTCAAAGAGTTGTTAGCCTAGTAAATGCTTGTGGTTGAGTTGTGTCAAGGAGAGAGGCTTGAGCAAGTAAATCCTTAGGGGTGCTTTAACACCTAATACCTTAAAACCAACTGGTTTAGGAGTATTGATTGAAAGCTTATCTAAAGAGCCGCTTTGAGACATGACACTGAGAGTCAAGGCCAAAGCAAAGAAACTATAAGCTGCTTCAAAGTGATTACATATAAAGAGATCTCCATGATACCATTTGAATGGAAATCCTAAGACCTAAGACTCCCAAGATGTAGGGACTAGTGAGCACTGAAGCCCTTGCATGAGCATATGATTTAGAGTTCACCCCACTGTCACTTAATCACTTCACTCACAGGACCTATCAAGTTATTCTTCAATCCGTCTTAATTGAAAGAACCTTTGAGCATTTCTTGCTTGGGGACAAGCAAGTTTTAAGTTTGGTGTTGTGATGACAAGTCATCTTAGCCCAGTTTCACTAGCCTTTTTCTTTTGTTTTCAATTGAATTATGCACTTTCTTGAGCCATGAGCAAGCCAATTGGGTAGATTTTTATGTTTCCTTTAATTTAATCAACCATAGATGAATTAATGCAATTTCATGAGGTTTTATGCTATAATTGTCACATATTATGAAAGAATGAATATCTCATGATTTTGAGCATAGCTTTGATGTGTTTGGTTGATTAATGATAGGAGAAGAAAGCTTGGAGAAAGGTTGAAGCAAGAAGGAATGGCTAGGAGGAAGAGAGGACAAAAAGTTTGAGCAAAAGTTTGCCTCAAACTTTAGCTCAAACTTTTGGAATAAGTGAAAATGAACCAGAGAGCAAAAAGCTTGACCAAAAGTTTGCCTCAAACTTTTGCGCAAACTTTTGGGAGAAAAGCTTGAGCCAACGTTTGCCTCAAACTTTTGGGCAAACGTTGGCATCACAAATCAACACCCCAAGAGCAAAAGTTTGCGCCAACGTTTGCCTCAAACTTTTTGGCAAACGTTGGCGCCATGAACAACACACCCTGGAGAGCAAAAACGTTGGCTCCGCCTTAGGTGTCCTCCTCGGGATAGCGTCATTTAAAGAACAAGGGTCAGCACAACGTTAAAAAAAATGGTCAGTATAACGTAAAAAAAAACAGAAAAAAAAAGTTCGGAGGAGACTGCCAAAGATGAGGCCATTACGGCTCACCTTTAGGTGTCATCCTCGGGATAGCGTCATTTAAAGAACAACTGTCAGCATAACGTAAAAATAAAATGAGTTGAACTCCATTTGTATTTTATAAACATCAATGAAATTTGAAATTCATGTCATATAGAAAGAATTTCTTAGTGAGGCAATAACTCAAACACCTTGGTTTCAAACTAAAACAGAAAACAAAAATAAAGAAAATGCTTGATCTAGACTTCTCACCCACTTAATCATTGTTGATCTAATCAATCCCCGGCAACGGCGCCAAAAACTTGATGGTGTTTTTGTGGAAAAATGAATTTCCAACACACATATCCAACCGGCAAGTGTACCGGGTCGCATCAAGTAGTAATAACTCACAAGAGTGAGGTCGATCCCACAGGGATTGATGGATCAAGCAATTTTAGTGGGTGATTAGTTTAGTCAAGCTAACATTGAATGAGTTGTGTGAAGTTGAGCAACCGAATGTAAATTTGCAGGGAATTTAAATTGCAGAAAGTAAAGTGGCAGGAAACTTAAAGAACAAGAAAGTAAAATAGCTTAATCTTAAATTGCAAGAAAAGTAAATTGCATGAAAAGTAAAGGGGGGTTGGGTGCTGGAAATTAAAGAGAGCAGTAAAGCAAAGCGTAGAACAATTGCAGGGAGATTAAATTGCTTAAAATTAAATTGGAAGCAATAGGAACAGAAAGGAAAAAATGCAGATGAAATAACAGCAGAAAAGTAAATCAGCAAGAAAGCTCAATTCAAATATGAAATCTAAAAAGACAAGTGAGGATCTCAGGAAATCAAAGAGACTAGAGAACAAGTCTAGATCTCAATTCCTTCCTTGATCCAACCAAGAACAATTGCAGAAGGAAAAAAAGATAAATGAATTGCAGAATTAAAAGAGAAGATGAAGCAGTATGTGAATTTCAATTATGCAGAAAAAGTAAACAAGAGATCTTAAGATGAGAATGAAACAGAATTCCTCCAATCTCACTCAAGATTCAAAACAGATAAGAAAACTAAAGGAGAGAGCTATCTATTCCTAATGGAGCCGGCTTCCTTTCAAAGATGGAAATGATGCCTTTATATAGGCTTTACAAAGTAAAATTGAAAATGAAATTAAAACAAAATAAAAATCCTAATCTAATTGATCCATGTGCCTTTGAGTCATGTTGAGTGGGCTTTGCTTGCTTTGGATTTGAGGAGAAATGGGTTTGCTTGGCCTTGATTCAATTTGGAGAGGAATTGAATTTAAATGAGATTTTTGCCCATGATGCTCCCAGGAGGCTGCCCTGCCCTTGTGGAGGGCAGGGCAGAAAATTGATGCATGGTGCGTGCTTTTGGTGCGGCCAGGAGCGAGCTTGGCGCGGCAGAATTTTCCTTGGTGCGTATGATGCTTGTTGGTGCGCAAGGATGCTGCCCTGCCCTTGTGGAGGGCAGGGCAATGTTGCCTTGGTGTGTCTTGTGCGCGCACCACTTCCTTGACCGTGCCATGATGCTCTCCTTGTGTGTGCCAAGCCTAAGCCTTTACTTCCTAGAGGTCTTGTGTTCGAAACTTGGTGGAGGAAGTTGTTGCAATTTTTCCTTGAATTTTCTTGAAGAAAACACGACATTGCCCTGCTCTCCAAGAGGGCAGGGCAGAAAATTGAGCGCCACTTTGTTTCCTTGTGTCTCCCTCTTCGAGCCTTGATGGAAGCATTTTGGTGTATTTTTGCTTATTTTTGGCCCTTAAAGATGCCTCTCGTTCCTGCCTCAATTGTACGCCAAATATGGATTGCTATATATCGTTGGAAAGCTCTGAATGTCAGCTTTCCAACGCAACTGGAAGCACATCAATTGGACGTCTGTAGCTCAAGTTATAGCCATTTGAAGGAGGCATGGTCATGCTGTGAGCGCCCAGATTTTAACTTAGCGAAAATTTTGCTTCCAATCCTTAATGTGCATCACGATCCTGCCCTTGGCAAGGGCAGGGCAGTATCGTGCTGGCTGCTTCCTTCCTTGATTTGGTCATGGGCCACGCTTTTAAAAGCGTGGCCTAAGGCTCCAAAGTGTACCCCAACTTCAAAGTGTACCCCAAAGCTCTTTTTTTCTCCTTTTTTGTGCTTCTTTGCTTCTTTTTCTTCTTATTTCCTACAAGATTTATAAAATTAAAATATCAAGAAAATATATCATTTAAGTACAAAAAGCATTCAATATTTAAGCACAAATCATCAATTTCTTGTATGAAAAAGCATAGAAAATGGGTATATGATGACATGTCATCAGTGTCCTCCTCGGGATAGTGTCATTTAAAGAACAAGGGTCATCACAAACGTATAAAAAAAACTGAAAAAAAAAATCAAAGGAGCATGCCGAAGATGATGCTATTACGGCTCCCCTTTAGGTGTCCTCTGATGACAAGTCATCTTAGCCCAGTTTCACTAGCCTTTTTCTTTTGTTTTCAATTGAATTATGCACTTTCTTGAGCCATGAGCAAGCCAATTGGGTAGATTTTTATGTTTCCTTTGATTTAATCAACCATAGATGAATTAATGCAATTTCATGAGGTTTTATGCTATAATTGTCACATATTATGAAAGAATGAATATCTCATGATTTTGAGCATAGCTTTGATGTGTTTGGTTGATTAATGATAGGAGAAGAAAGCTTGGAGAAAGGTTGAAGCAAGAAGGAATGGCTAGGAGGAAGAGAGGACAAAAAGTTTGAGCAAAAGTTTGCCTCAAACTTTAGCTCAAACTTTTGGAATAAGTGACAATGAACCAGGGAGCAAAAAGCTTGACCAAAAGTTTGCCTCAAACTTTTGCGCAAACTTTTGGGAGAAAAGCTTGAGCCAACGTTTGCCTCAAACTTTTGGGCAAACGTTGGCATCACAAATCAACACCCCAAGAGCAAAAGTTTGCGCCAACGTTTGCCTCAAACTTTTTGGCAAACGTTGGCGCCATGAACAACACACCCTGGAGAGCAAAAACGTTGGCTCCGCCTTAGGTGTCCTCCTCGGGATAGCGTCATTTAAAGAACAAGGGTCAGCACAACGTTAAAAAAAATGGTCAGTATAACGTAAAAAAAAAAACAGAAAAAAAAAGTTCGGAGGAGACTGCCAAAGATGAGGCCATTACGGCTCACCTTTAGGTGTCATCCTCGGGATAGCGTCATTTAAAGAACAACTGTCAGCATAACGTAAAAATAAAAAAAAAAACCGTTCAGCACAACGTTAAAAAAAAATCGGAGGAGCCTGTCGAAGACGAGGCCATTACGGCTCCATTTTAGGTGTCCTCCTCGGGATAGCGTCATTTAAAGAATAAGGGTCAGCACAGCGTTAAAAAAAAACGGTCAGCAAAACGTTAAAAAAAAATCGGTCAGCACAACGTAAAAAAAATAGAAAAAAAATTCGGCGGAGCTTGCCGAAGATGAGGCCATTACGGCTCGTCTTTAGGAGTCCTCCTCGGGATAGCGTAATTTAAGAACAAGGGTTAGCACAACGTAAAAAAAAACAGTCTGCACAATGTTAAAAAAACAAAAAATAACAAAAAGAAATCGCAGGAGCCTGCTGAAGATGAGGCCATTACGGCTCCCCTTTAGGTGTCCTCCTTGAGATAGCGTCATTTAAAGAAAAAGGGTGAGCACAATGTAAAAAAAAAACGGTCAGCACAACGTAAAAAAAATGGAGGAGCCTGCCGAAGATGAGGCCATTATGGCTCCCCTTTAGGTGTTCTCCTCGGGATAGTGTCATTTAAAGAACAAGGGTCAGCACAACGTAAAAAAAAAACAAACTGGAAAAAAAAATTGGAAAAAAAATCGGAGGAGCCTGCCGAAGATGACGCCATTACGGCTACCCTTTAGGTGTCCTCCTAGGGATAGCGTCAGTTAAAGAACAAGGGTCAGCACAACGTAAAAAAAAATGGTTAGCACAACGTAAAAAAAACGGAGGAGCCTGCCGAAGATGAGGACATTACGGCTCCCCTTTAGGTGTTCTCCTCGGGATAGTGTCATTTAAAGAACAAGGGTCAACACAACGTAAAAAAAAAACGGTCAGCACAACGTAAAAAAAAACGGAGGAGCCTGCCAAAAATGAGGTCATTACTGCTCCGCCTTAGGTGTCTTCCTTGGAATAGTGTCATTTAAAGAACAAGGGTCAGCACAACGTTAAAAAAAAGTCAGCATAACGTAAAAAAATAGAAAAAAAAGTTCGGAGGAGACTGCCAAAGATGAGGCCATTACGGCTCGCCTTTAGATGTCCTCCTCGGGATAGCGTCATTTAAAGAACAAAGGTCAGCATAACGTAAAAAAAAAAAAAAAAAACCGGTCCTGTCGAAGACGAGGCCATTACGGCTCCATTTTAGGTGTCCTCCTCGGGATAGCGTCATTTAAAGAATAAGGGTAAGCACAATGTTAAAAAAAACCGGTCAGCACAATGTAAAAAAAAATGAATAGCACAACGTAAAAAAAATCGGAGGAGTCTGCCGAAGATGAGGCCATTACGGCTCCCCTTTAGGTGTCCTCCTCGGGCTAGCGTTATTTTACGAAGAAGGGTTAGCACAACGTAAAAAAAAAAATCAGTCAGCACAACGTAAAAAAAATTGGAGGAGTCTGCCAAAGATGAGGCCATTACAGCTCCTCTTTAGGTGTCCTCCTTGGGATAGCGTCATTTAAAGAACAAGTGTCACCACTACGTAAAAAAATCTGGAAAAAAAATCGGAGGAGCCTGCCGAAGATGAGGCCATTACGGCTCCCCTTTAGGTGTCCTTCTCGGGATAGCGTCATTTAAAGAACAAGGGTCAGCACAACGTTAAAAAAAATCGGAGGAGCCTGCCGAAGATGAAGCCATTACGGCTTCCCTTTAGGTGTCCTCTTCGGGATAGCGTCATTTAAAGAACAAGGGTTAGCACAATGTTTAAAAAAAACCGGTCAGCAAAACGTTAAAAAAATGAAAAAAAATCGGAGGAGCCTGCCGAAGATGAGGCCATTACGGCTCCCCTTTAGGTGTCCTCCTCGATATAGCGTAATTTAAAGAACAAAGGTAAGCACATCGTTAAAAAAAAAACGGTCAGCACAAAGTTAAAAAAAACAGAAAAAAAAAATCGAAGGAGCCTGCCGAAGATGTGCCCATTACGGCTCGCCTTTAGGTGTCCTCCTCGGGATAGCGTCATTTAAAGAACAAGGGTCATCACAACGTATAAAAAAAACTGAAAAAAAAATCAGAGGAGCCTGCCGAAGATGATGCCATTACGGCTCCCCTTTAGGTGTCCTCCTCGGGATAGCGTCATTTAAAGAACAAGGGTCAGCACAATGTTAAAAAAAAAACGGTCAGCAAAACGTTAAAAAAAATCGGTCAGCACAACGTAAAAAAATAGAAAAAAAATCGGAGGATCCTGCCGAAGATGAGGCCATTACGGCTCCCCTTTAGGTGTCCTTCTCGGGATAGCGTCATTTAAAGAACAAGGGTCAGCACAACGTAAAAAAAAATGGTCTGCACAACGTTAAAAAAACAAGAAAAAACAAAAAGAAATCGCAGGAGCCTGCCGAAGATGAGGCCATTACGGCTCCCCTTTAGGTGTCCTCCTTGAGATAGCGTCATTTAAAGAACAAGGGTGAGCACAACGTAAAAAAAAAAAACGGTCAGCAAAACGTAAAAAAAAAATGGAGGAGCCTGCCGAAGATGAGGCCATTACGGCTCCCCTTTAGGTGTTCTCCTCGGGATAGTGTCATTTAAAGAACAAGGGTCAGCACAACGTAAAAAAAAAAAACAAACTGGAAAAAAAATTGGAAAAAAAATCGGAGGAGCCTGCCGAAGATGAGGCCATTACGGCTCCCCTTTACGTGTCCTCCTAGGGATAGCGTCAGTTAAAGAACAAGGGTCAGCACAACGTAAAAAAAAAATGGTCAGCACAACGTAAAAAAAACGGAGGAGCCTGCCGAAGATGAGGACATTACGGCTCCCCTTTAGGTGTTCTCCTCGGGATAGTGTCATTTAAAGAACAAGGGTCAGCACAACGTAAAAAAAAAAAAACGGTCAGCACAACGTAAAAAAAACAGAGGAGCCTGCCAAAGATGAGGCCATTACTGCTCCGCCTTAGGTGTCCTCCTCGGGATAGCGTCATTTAAAGAACAAGGGTCAGCACAACGTTAAAAAAAATGGTCAGCATAACATAAAAAAAATAGAAAAAAAGTTCAGAGGAGACTGCCAAAGATGAGGCCATTACGGCTCGCCTTTAGGTGTCCTCGTCGGGATAGCGTCATTTAAAGAGCAAAGGTCAGCATAACGTAAAAAAAAAAAAAAAAAAAACCGGTCAGCACAACGTTAAAAAAAAATTGTAGGAGCCTGTCGAAGACGAGGCCGTTACGGCTCCATTTTAGGTGTCCTCCTCGGGATGGCGTCATTTAAAGAATAAGGGTAAGCACAACGTTAAAAAAAAAAACCGGTCAGCACAACGTAAAAAAAAAGAATAGCACAACGTAAAAAAAAATTGGAAGAGCCTGCCGAAGATGAGGCCATTACGGCTCCCCTTTAGGTGTCTTCCTCGGGATAGCGTCATTTTACGAACAAGGGTTAGCACAACGTAAAAAAAAAACCGGTCAGCACAACGTAACAAAAATTGGAGGAGTCTGCCAAAGATGAGGCCATTACGGCTCCCCTTTAGGTGTCCTCCTCGGGATAGTGTCATTTAAAGAACAAGGGTCAGCACAACGTAAAAAAAAAACGGTCCGCACAACGTAAAAAAAAAACGGAGGAGCCTGCCGAAGATGAGGCCATTACGGCTCCCCTTTAGGTGTTCTCCTCGGGATAGTGTCATTTAAAGAACAAGGGTCAGCACAACGTAAAAAAAAAAACTGGAAAAAAAACTGGAAAAAAAATCGGAGGAGCCTGCCGAAGATGAGGGCATTACGGCTCCCCTTTAGGTGTCCTCGTCGGGATAGCGTCATTTAAAGAATAAGGGTTAGCACAACGTTAAAAAAAAAATCAGAGGAGCCTGCCGAAGATGAGGCCATTACGGCTTCCCTTAAGGTGTCCTCCTCGGGATAGCGTCATTTAAAGAACAAGGGTCTGCACAACATTAAAAAATAAAAAAACCGGTCAGCACAACGTAAAAAAAAATAACCAGTCAGCACAACGTTTAAAAAAAAATCGGTAAGCACAACGTAAAAAAAAATCGTTCAGCACAACATAAAAAAAATAGAAAAAAATTCGGAGGAGCCTGCCAAAGATGAGGCCATTACGGCTCGCCTTTAGGTGTCCTCCTCGGGATAGCGTCATTTAAAGAACAAGGGTCAGCACAACGTAAAAAAAAAAACAATCAGCACAACTTAAAAAAAACAGAAAAAAAATTCGGAGGAGCCTGCCGTAGATGAGGCCATTACGGCTCCCCTTTAGGTGTCCTCCTCGGGATAGCGTCATTTAAAGAATAAGGGTTAGCACAACGTTCAAAAAAAAGGAAAAAAACCGGTCAGCACAAAATAAAAAAGAGCCGGTCAGCACAACGTAAAAACAAAACTGAAAAAAAATCGGAGGAGCCTGCCGAAGATGAGGCCATTACGGCTCCCCTTTAGGTGTCCTCCTCGGGATAGCGTCATTTAAAGAAGAAGGGTCAGCACAACGTAAAAAAAATACAACGTTAAAAAAAAACGGTCAGCACAGCGTAAAAAAAATCGGAGGAGCCTGCAGAAGATGAGGCCATTACGGCTCCCCTTTAGGTGTCCTCCTCGGGATACCGTCATTTAAAGAACAAGTGTCAGTACTACGTAAAAAAAACTGGAAAAAAATCGGAGGAGCCTACCAAAGATGAGGCCATTACGGCTCCCCTTTAGGTGTCCTCCTCGAAATAGCATCATTTAAAGAACAAAGGTCAGCACAACATTAAAAAAAATCGGAGGAGCCTGCCGAAGATGAAGCCATTACGGCTTCCCTTTAGGTGTCCTCCTCGGGATAGCGTCATTTAAAGAACAAGGGTCAGCACAACGTTTAAAAAAAATCGATCAGGACAACGTTAAAAAAATGAAAAAAAATCGGAGGAGCCTGCTGAAGATGTGGCCATTACGGCTCCCCTTTAGGTGTCCTCCTCGGGATAGCGTCATTTAAAGAACAAGGGTAAGCACAATGTAAAAAAAAAAAAAAAAAAAAAAAAAACTGGTCAGCACAACGTAAAAAAAAAATCGGAGGATCCTGCCGAAGATGAGGCCATTACGGCTCCCCTTTAGATGTCCTCCTCGGGATAGCGTCATTTAAAGAACAACGGTAAGGACAACATAAAAAAAAAAACCCTTCAGCACAACGTAAAAAAAAATCGGAGGAGCCTGCCGAAGATGAGGCCATTACGGCTCCCCTTTAGGTGTCCTCCTCGAGATAGTGTCATTTAAAGAACAAGGGTCAGCACAATGTTAAAAAAAACCGGTCAGCACAATGTAAAAAAAAATGAATAGCACAACGTAAAAAAAATCGGAGGAGTCTGCCGAAGATGAGGCCATTACGGCTCCCCTTTAGGTGTCCTCCTCGGGCTAGCGTCATTTTACGAAGAAGGGTCAGCACAACGTAAAAAAAAAACCGGTCAGCACAACGTTAAAAAAAAAAATTGGAGGAGCCTGTCGAAGACGAGGCCATTACGGCTCCATTTTAGGTGTCCTCCTCGGGATAGCGTCATTTAAAGAATAAGGGTAAGCACAATGTTAAAAAAAACCGGTCAGCACAATGTAAAAAAAAATGAATAGCACAACGTAAAAAAAATCGGAGGAGTCTGCCGAAGATGAGGCCATTACGGCTCCCCTTTAGGTGTCCTCCTCGGGCTAGCGTCATTTTACGAAGAAGGGTTAGCACAACGTAAAAAAAAAAAATCAGTCAGCACAACGTAAAAAAAATTGGAGGAGTCTGCCAAAGATGAGGCCATTACAGCTCCTCTTTAGGTGTCCTCCTTGGGATAGCGTCATTTAAAGAACAAGTGTCACCACTACGTAAAAAAATCTGGAAAAAAAATCGGAGGAGCCTGCCGAAGATGAGGCCATTACGGCTCCCCTTTAGGTGTCCTTCTCGGGATAGCGTCATTTAAAGAACAAGGGTCAGCACAACGTTAAAAAAAAATCGGAGGAGCCTGCCGAAGATGAAGCCATTACGGCTTCCCTTTAGGTGTCCTCTTCGGGATAGCGTCATTTAAAGAACAAGGGTTAGCACAATGTTTAAAAAAAACCGGTCAGCAAAACGTTAAAAAAATGAAAAAAAATCGGAGGAGCCTGCCGAAGATGAGGCCATTACGGCTCCCCTTTAGGTGTCCTCCTCGATATAGCGTAATTTAAAGAACAAAGGTAAGCACATCGTTAAAAAAAAAAACGGTCAGCACAAAGTTAAAAAAAACAGAAAAAAAAAATCGAAGGAGCCTGCCGAAGATGTGCCCATTACGGCTCGCCTTTAGGTGTCCTCCTCGGGATAGCGTCATTTAAAGAACAAGGGTCATCACAACGTATAAAAAAAAAACTGAAAAAAAAATCAGAGGAGCCTGCCGAAGATGATGCCATTACGGCTCCCCTTTAGGTGTCCTCCTCGGGATAGCGTCATTTAAAGAACAAGGGTCAGCACAATGTTAAAAAAAAACGGTCAGCAAAACGTTAAAAAAAATCGGTCAGCACAACGTAAAAAAATAGAAAAAAAATCGGAGGATCCTGCCGAAGATGAGGCCATTACGGCTCCCCTTTAGGTGTCCTTCTCGGGATAGCGTCATTTAAAGAACAAGGGTCAGCACAACGTAAAAAAAAATGGTCTGCACAACGTTAAAAAAACAAGAAAAAACAAAAAGAAATCGCAGGAGCCTGCCGAAGATGAGGCCATTACGGCTCCCCTTTAGGTGTCCCCCTTGAGATAGCGTCATTTAAAGAACAAGGGTCAGCACAACGTAAAAAAAACGGTCAGCAAAACATAAAAAAAAAAAAGGAGGAGCCTGCCGAAGATGAGGCCATTACGGCTCCCCTTTAGGTGTTCTCCTCGGGATAGTGTCATTTAAAGAACAAGGGTCAGCACAATGTAAAAAAAAACAAACTGGAAAAAAAACTGGAAAAAATATCGGAGGAGCCTGCCGAAGATGAGGCCATTACGGCTCCCCTCTAGGTGTCCACCTCGGGATAGCGTAATTTAAAGAACAAAGGTAAGCGCATCGTTAAAAAAAAAACGGTCAGCACAAAGTTAAAAAAAATAGAAAAAAAAATTCGGAGGAGCCTGCCGAAGATGAGCCCATTACGGCTCGGCTTTAGGTGTCCTCCTCGGGATAGCATCATTTAAAGAACAAGGGTCATCACAAACGTATAAAAAAACTGAAAAAAAAAATCAGACGAGCATGCCGAAGATGATGCTATTACGGCTCCCCTTTAGGTGTCCTCCTCGGGATAGCGTCATTTAAAGAACAAGGTTCAGCACATCGTTAAAAAAAAACAGTCAGAAAAACGTTAAGAAAAAAATCGGTCAGCACAACATAAAAAAAAACGGAGGAGCCTGCCGAAGATGAGGACATTACGGCTCCCCTTTAGGTGTTCTCCTCGGGATAGTGTCATTTAAAGAACAAGGGTCAACACAACGTAAAAAAAAAAAACGGTCAGCACAACGTAAAAAAAAAAACGGAGGAGCCTGCCGAAGATAAGGCCATTACTGCTCCGCCTTTGGTGTCCTCCTCGGGATAGCGTCATTTAAAGAACAAGGGTCAGCACAACGTTAAAAAAAATGCTCAGTATAACGTAAAAAAAACGGAAAAAAAAGTTCGGAGGAGACTGCCAAAGATGAGGCCATTACGGCTCGCCTTTAGGTGTCCTCCTCGGGATAGCGTCATTTAAAGAACAAAGGTCAGCATAACGTAAAAAAAAAAAAAAAAACCAGTCAGCACAACGTTAAAAAAAAATCCGAGGAGCCTGTCAAAGACGAGGCCATTACGGCTCCATTTTAGGTGTCTTCCTCAGGATAGCGTCATTTAAAGAATAAGGGTCAGCACAACGTTAAAAAAAATGGTCAGCAAAACGTTAAAAAAAAATCGGTCAGCACAACGTAAAAAAATAGAAAAAAATTCGGAGGAGCCTGCCGAAGATGGGGCCATTACGGCTCGTCTATAGGAGTCCTCCTCGGGATAGCGTCATTTAAAGAACAAGGGTTAGCACAACGTAAAAAAAAAGTCTGCACAACGTTAAAAAAACAAAAAAAACAAAAAGAAATCGCAGGAGCCTGCCGAAGATGAGGCCATTACGGCTCCCCTTTAGGTGTCCTCCTTGAGATAGCGTCATTTAAAGAACAAGGGTGAGCACAACGTAAAAAAAAAAAAACGGTCAGCACAACGTAAAAAAAAAATGGAGGAGCCTGCCGAAGATGAGGCCATTACGGCTCCCCTTTAGGTGTTCTCCTCGGGATAGTGTCATTTAAAGAACAAGGGTCAGCACAACGTAAAAAAAAAAAACAAACTGGAAAAAAAATTGGAAAAAAAATCGGAGGAGCCTGCCGAAGATGAGGCCATTACGGCTCCCCTTTACGTGTCCTCCTAGGGATAGCGTCAGTTAAAGAACAAGGGTCAGCACAACGTAAAAAAAAAACGGTCAGCACAACGTAAAAAAAACGGAGGAGCCTGCCGAAGATGAGGACATTACGGCTCCCCTTTAGGTGTTCTCCTCGGGATAGTGTCATTTAAAGAACAAGGGTCAGCACAACGTAAAAAAAAAAACGGTCAGCACAACGTAAAAAAAAACAGAGGAGCCTGCCAAAGATGAGGCCATTACTGCTCCGCCTTAGGTGTCCTCCTCGGGATAGCGTCATTTAAAGAACAAGGGTCAGCACAACGTTAAAAAAAATGGTCAGCATAACATAAAAAAAATAGAAAAAAAGTTCAGAGGAGACTGCCAAAGATGAGGCCATTACGGCTCGCCTTTAGGTGTCCTCGTCGGGATAGCGTCATTTAAAGAGCAAAGGTCAGCATAACGTAAAAAAAGAAAAAAAAAAAAAACCGGTCAGCACAACGTTAAAAAAAAATTGTAGGAGCCTGTCGAAGACGAGGCCATTACGGCTCCATTTTAGGTGTCCTCCTCGGGATGGCGTCATTTAAAGAATAAGGGTAAGCACAACGTTAAAAAAAAAAACCGGTCAGCACAACGTAAAAAAAAAGAATAGCACAACGTAAAAAAAAATTGGAAGAGCCTGCCGAAGATGAGGCCATTACGGCTCCCCTTTAGGTGTCCTCCTCGGGATAGCGTCATTTTACGAACAAGGGTTAGCACAACGTAAAAAAAAAACCGGTCAGCACAACGTAACAAAAATTGGAGGAGTCTGCCAAAGATGAGGCCATTACGGCTCCCCTTTAGGTGTCCTCCTCGGGATAGTGTCATTTAAAGAACAAGGGTCAGCACAACGTAAAAAAAAAACGGTCCGCACAACGTAAAAAAAAAAAACGGAGGAGCCTGCCGAAGATGAGGCCATTACGGCTCCCCTTTAGGTGTTCTCCTCGGGATAGTGTCATTTAAAGAACAAGGGTCAGCACAACGTAAAAAAAAAAACTGGAAAAAAAACTGGAAAAAAAATCGGAGGAGCCTGCCGAAGATGAGGGCATTACGGCTCCCCTTTAGGTGTCCTCGTCGGGATAGCGTCATTTAAAGAATAAGGGTTAGCACAACGTTAAAAAAAAATCAGAGGAGCCTGCCGAAGATGAGGCCATTACGGCTTCCCTTAAGGTGTCCTCCTCGGGATAGCGTCATTTAAAGAACAAGGGTCTGCACAACATTAAAAAATAAAAAAACCGGTCAGCACAACGTAAAAAAAAATAACCAGTCAGCACAACGTTTAAAAAAAAATCGGTAAGCACAACGTAAAAAAAAATCGTTCAGCACAACATAAAAAAAATAGAAAAAAATTCGGAGGAGCCTGCCAAAGATGAGGCCATTACGGCTCGCCTTTAGGTGTCCTCCTCGGGATAGCGTCATTTAAAGAACAAGGGTCAGCACAACGTAAAAAAAAAAACAATCAGCACAACTTAAAAAAAAACAGAAAAAAAATTCGGAGGAGCCTGCCGTAGATGAGGCCATTACGGCTCCCCTTTAGGTGTCCTCCTCGGGATAGCGTCATTTAAAGAATAAGGGTTAGCACAACGTTCAAAAAAAAGGAAAAAAAACCGGTCAGCACAAATAAAAAAGAGCCGGTCAGCACAACGTAAAAAAAAAACTGAAAAAAATCGGAGGAGCCTGCCGAAGATGAGGCCATTACGGCTCCCCTTTAGGTGTCCTCCTCGGGATAGCGTCATTTAAAGAAGAAGGGTCAGCACAACGTAAAAAAAATACAACGTTAAAAAAAAAACGGTCAGCACAGCGTAAAAAAAATCGGAGGAGCCTGCAGAAGATGAGGCCATTACGGCTCCCCTTTAGGTGTCCTCCTCGGGATACCGTCATTTAAAGAACAAGTGTCAGTACTACGTAAAAAAAACTGGAAAAAAATCGGAGGAGCCTACCAAAGATGAGGCCATTACGGCTCCCCTTTAGGTGTCCTCCTCGAAATAGCATCATTTAAAGAACAAAGGTCAGCACAACATTAAAAAAAATCGGAGGAGCCTGCCGAAGATGAAGCCATTACGGCTTCCCTTTAGGTGTCCTCCTCGGGATAGCGTCATTTAAAGAACAAGGGTCAGCACAACGTTTAAAAAAAATCGGTCAGGACAACGTTAAAAAAATGAAAAAAATCGGAGGAGCCTGCTGAAGATGTGGCCATTACGGCTCCCCTTTAGGTGTCCTCCTCGGGATAGCGTCATTTAAAGAACAAGAGTCAGCACAATGTAAAAAAAAAAAAAAAAAAAAAAAAAAAAAAAAAAAACTGGTCAGCACAACGTAAAAAAAAAAATCGGAGGATCCTGCCGAAGATGAGGCCATTACGGCTCCCCTTTAGATGTCCTCCTCGGGATAGCGTCATTTAAAGAACAACGGTAAGGACAACATAAAAAAAAAACCCTTCAGCACAACGTAAAAAAAAATCGGAGGAGCCTGCCGAAGATGAGGCCATTACGGCTCCCCTTTAGGTGTCCTCCTCGAGATAGTGTCATTTAAAGAACAAGGGTCAGCACAACATTAAAAAAAAAAAATCGGAGGAGCCTGTCGAAGATTAGGCCATTACGGCTCCCTATTAGGTGACCTCCTCGGAATAGCGTCATTTAAAGAACAAGTGTCAGCGCAACGTTAAAAAAAAAAAGAAAAAAACCGGTCAGCACAGCGTAAAAAAAAATAAAAAAAACCTATCAGCACAACGTAAAAAAAACGAGAAAAAATCGGAGGAGCCTGCCAAAGATGAAGTCATTACGGCTCCGCCTTAGCTGTCCTCCTCGGGATGGCGTCATTTAAAGAACCAGCGTCAGCACAACGTTAAAAAAATGGTCAGCACAATGAAAAAAAAAACAGAAAAAAAGTTCGGAGGAGCCTGCCAAAGATGAGGCCATTACGGCTCGCCTTTAGGTGTCCTCCTCGAGATAGCATCATTTAAAGAACAAAGGTCAGTATAACGTAAAAAAAAAAACCGGTCAGCACAACGTTAAAAAAAATCGGAGGAGCCTGTCGAAGACGAGGCCATTACGGCTCCCTTTTAGGTGTCCTCCTCGGGATAGCATCATTTAAAGAACAACGGTAAGCACAACGTTAAAAAAAAATCGGTCAGCACAACGTAAAAAAAAATGAATAGCACAATGTAAAAAAAAATCGGAGGAGCCTGCCGAAGATGAGGCCATTACGGCTCCCCTTTATGTGTCCTCCTCGGGATACCGTCATTTAAAGAACAAGTGTCAGCACTACGTAAAAAAACTGGAAAAAAAAATCGAAGGAGCCTGCCAAAGATGAGGCCATTACGGCTCCCCTTCAGGTGTCCTCCTCGGGATAGCATCATTTAAAGAACAAAGGTCAGCACAACGTTAAAAAAAATCGGAGGAGCCTGCCGAACATGAAGCCATTACGGCTTCCCTTTAGGTGTCCTCCTCGGGATAGCGTCATTTAAAGAACAAGGGTCAGCACAACGTTTAAAAAAAATCGGTCAGGACAACGTTAAAAAAATGAAAAAAATCGGAGGAGCCTGCTGTAGATGAGGCCATTACGGCTCCCCTTTAGGTGTCCTCCTCGGGATAGCGTCATTTAAAGAACAAGGGTAAGCACAACGTAAATAAAAAAAAAAAACTGGTCACCACAACGTTAAAAAAAAAAATCGGAGGATCCTGCCGAAGATGAGGCCATTACGGCTCCACTTTAGATGTCCTCCTCGGGATAGCGTCATTTAAAGAACAACGGTAAGGACAACGTAAAAAAAAAAAAAACCCGTCAGCACAACGTAAAAAAAAAAAAATCGGAGGAGCCTGCCGAAGATGAGGCCATTACGGCTCCCCTTTAGGTGTCCTCCTCGGGATAGTGTCATTTAAAGAATAAGGGTCAGCACAACATAAAAAAAAAAAACCGGAGGAGCCTGCCGAAGATGAGGCCATTACGGCTCCCTTTTAGGTGACCTCCTCGGGATAGCGTCATTTAAAGAACAAGTGTCAGCGCAACGTTAAAAAAAAAAGAAAAAAACCCGTCAGCACAACGTAAAAAAAAATAAAAAAAACCTGTCAGCACAACGTAAAAAAAAACGAGAAAAAATCGGAGGAGCCTGCCGAAGATGAAGTCATTACGGCTCCGCCTTAGCTGTCCTCCTCGGGATGGCGTCATTTAAAGAACAAGCGTCAGCACAACGTTAAAAAAATGGTCAGCACAACGAAAAAAAAAACAGAAAAAAAAGTTCGGAGGAGCCTGCCAAAGATGAGGCCATTACGGCTCGCCTTTAGGTGTCCTCCTCGAGATAGCGTTATTTAAAGAACAAAGGTCAGTATAACGTAAAAAAAAAACCGGTCAGCATAACGTTAAAAAAATCGGAGGATCCTGTCGAAGACGAGGCCATTACGGCTCATGTTTAGGTGTCCTCCTCAGGATAGCATCATTTAAAGAACAAAGGTAAGCACAACGTTAAAAAAAAACCGGTCAGCACAACGTAAAAAAAACGAATAGCACAATGTAAAAAAAATCGGAGTAGCTTGCCGAAGATGAGGCCATTACGGCTCCCCTTTAAGTGTCCTTCTCATGATAGCGTCATTTAAAGAACAAAGGTCAGCACAGCGTAAAAAACAAAAATAAAACGGTCAGCACAACGTTAAAAAAAATATCGGAGGACCCTGCCGAAGATGAGGCCATTACGGCTCCTTTTTAGGTGTCCTCCTCGGGATAGCGTCATTGATGAGCGGATAAATTATACGCTTTTTGGCATTGTTTTTAGGTAGTTTTTAGTAAGTTTAAGCTACTTTTAGGGATGTTTTCATTAGTTTTTATGTTAAATTCACATTTCTGGACTTTACTATGAGTTTGTGTGTTTTTCTGTGATTTCAGGTAAATTCTGACTGAAATTGAGGGATTTGAGCAAAACTCTGAAAAAAAGGCTGACAAAAGGACTGCTGATGCTGTTGGAATCTGACCTCCCTGCACTCGAAATGGATTTTCTGGAGCTCCAGAACTCCAATTGGCGCGCTCTCAACGGCGTTGGAAAGTAGACATCCAGGGCTTTCCAGCAATATATAATAGTCCATATTTTATTCGGAAATTGACGACGTAACTTGGCGTTGAACGCCAAGTTCATGCTGCTGTCTGGAGTAAAAGGCCAGAAAAATGTCATGATCCGGAGTTGAACGCCCAAAACACGTCATAACTCGGAGTTCAACTCCAAGAGAAGCCTCAGCTCGTGGATTGATCAAGCTCAGCCCAAGCATACACCAAGTGGGCCCCGGAAGTGGATTTATGCAACAATTACTTACTCATGTAAACCCTAGGAGCTAGTTTATTATAAATAGAACATTTAACTATTGTATTAGAGGTCATTGATCATTCGGTCTTGTGACCACATGGGGGCTGGCCATTCGGCCATGCCTGAACCTTTTACTTATGTATTTTCAACGGTGGAGTTTCTGCACACCATAGATTAAGGGTGTGGAGCTCTGCTGTACCTCAAGTTTTAATACAATTACTATTACTTTCTATTCAATTCTCTTTTATTCTTATTCCAAGATATACGTTACACTTAACTTTGATGAATGTGATGATCCGTGACACTCATCATCATTCTCACTTATGAACGCGCGTGATTGACAACCACTTCCGTTCTACTTTAGGCCGGGCGCATATCTCTTAGATTCCCCAACAGAATCTTCGTGGTATAAGTTAGATAGATGGCGGCATTCATGAGGATCCGGAAAGTCTAAACCTTGTCTATGGTATTCCGAGTAGGATTCTGGGATTGAGTGACTGTGACGAGCTTCAAACTCCTGAAGGCTGGGCGTGATGACAAACGCAAAAGAATCAAGGGATTCTATTCCAACCTGATTGAGAACCGACAGATGATTAGCCGTGCCGTGATAGAGCATAGGACCTTTTTCACTGAGAGGATGGGATGTAGCCATTGACAACGGTGATGCCCTACATACAACTTGCCATGGAAAGGAGTAAGAAGGATTGGATGAAAGCAATGAGAAAGTAGAGATTCAAGAGGAGCACAGCATCTCCATACACTTATCTGAAATTCCCACTATTAATTTACATAAGTATTTCTATCCCTTTTATTTTCTTTTTATTATTAATATTCAAAAATCTATAAACCAATTTAATCTGCCTAACTGAGATTTACAAGGTGACCATAGCTTGCTTCATACCAACAATTTCTGTGGGATCGACCCTTACTCACGTAAGGTTTATTACTTGGACGACCCAGTACACTTGCTGGTTAGTTGAACGGAGTTGTGAATTCAACCAGTGCCATAATAATGATTTCATACAAATAGTTAGAACATGGATCACAATTTCGTCCACCAGTCATTTAAAGAACAAGGGTAAGCACAACGTTAAAAAAAAAACTGGTCAACACAACGTAAAAAAAAAGATTAGCACAACGTAAAAAAATCGGAGGAGCCGGTCGAAGATGAGGCCATTACGGCTCCCCTTTAGGTGTCCTCCTCGGGTTAGCGTCATTTAAAGAACAAGGGTGAGCACAACGTAAAAAAAAAAAACCGGTCAGCACAACGTAAAAAAAAAACGGAGGAGCCTGCCGAAGATGAGGCCATTACTGCTCCCCTTTAGGTATCCTCCTCGAGTTAGCATCATTTAAAGAACAAAGGTCAGCACAATGTGAAAAAAAATCGGAGGAGCCTACCGAATATGAAGCCATTACGGCTTCCCTTTAGGTGTCCTCCTCGGGATAGCGTCATTTAAAGAACAAGGGTCAGCACAACGTTTTAAAAAAACCGGTCAGCACAACGTTAAAAAAATGAAAAAAAATCGGAGGAGCCTGCTGAAGATGAGGCCATTACGGCTCCCCTTTAGGTGTCCTCCACGGGATAGCGTCATTTAAAGAACAAGGGTAAGCACAACGTAAAAAAAAAAACTGGTCAGCATAACGTAAAAAAAAAATCGGAGGAGCCTGCCGAAGTTGAGGCCATTACGGCTCCCCTTTAGGTGTCCTCCTCGGGATAGTTTCATTTAAAGAACAAGGGTCAGCACAACGTAAAAAAAAATGGAGGAGCCTGCCGAAGATGAGGCCATTACGGCTCCCTTTTAGGTGACCTTCTCGGGATAGCATCATTTAAAGAACAAGGGTCAACGCAACGTTAAAAAAAAAAAGAAAAAAACCGGTCAGCACAACATAAATAAAAACTAGAAAAAAATCGGAGGAGCCTGCCGAAGATAAGGCCATTACGGCTCCCCCTTAGGTGTCCTCTTCGGGATAGCATCATTTAAAGAATAAGGGTCAGCACAACGTTAAAAAAAAATGGTCAGCACAACGTAAAAAAAAACAGAAAAAAAAGTTCGAAAGAGACTGCGAAAGATGAGGCCATTACGGCTCGCCTTTAGGTGTCCTCCTCGGGATAGCGTCATTTAATGGACAATGGTCAGCACAACGTAAAAAAAAAAAACCGGTCAGTACAACGTTAAAAAAACATCGGAGGAGCCTGCCGAAGACGAGGCCATTACGGCTCCCTTTTAGGTGTCCTCCTCGGGATAGCGTCATTTCAAGAACAAGGGTAAGCACAACTTTAAAAAAAAATCAAGTCAGCACAACGTAAAAAAAAATGATTAGCACAACGTAAAAAAAAATCGGAGGAGCCTGCTGAAGATGAGGCCATTACGGCTCCCCCTTAGGTGTCCTCCTCGGGATATTGTCATTTAAAGAACAAGGGTTAGCACAACGTAAAAAAAAAACGGGTCAGCACATCGTAAAAAAAAACTGGAAAAAAAATTCGGAGGAGCCTGCCGAAGATGAGGCCATTACGGCTCGCCTTTAGGTGTCCTCCTCGGGATAGCGTCATTTAAAGAACAATGGTCAGCACAACGTAAAAAAAAAAAAAACGGTCAGCACAACGTTAAAAAAATATCGGAGGAGCCTGCCGAAGATGAGGCCATTACGGCTCCCCTTTAGGTGTCCTCCTCAGGATAGCGTCATTTAAAGAACAAGGGTTAGCACAACGTAAGAAAAAACCGGTCAGGACATCGTAAAAAAAACTGGAAAAAAAATCGGAGGAGCCTGCCGAAGATGAGGCCATTATTGCTCGCCTTTAGGTGTCCTCCTCGGGATAGCGTCATTTAAAGAACAAAGGTCAGCACAACGTAAAAAAAAAAAACCGGTCAGCACAACGTTAAAAAAAATATCGGAGGAGCCTGCCAAAGATGAGGCCATTACGGCTCCCTTTTCGGTGTCCTCCTCGGGATAGTGTCATTTAAAGAAAAAGGGTAAGCACAACGTTAAAAAAAAACCGGTCAGCACAACGTAAAAAAAATGATTAGCACAACGTAAAAAACACCGGAGGAGCCTGTCGAAGATGAGGCCATTACGGCTCCCCTTTAGGTGTCCTCCTCGGAATAGTGTCATTTAAAGAACAAGGGTGAGTACAACGTAAAAAAAAAAAAACCAGTCAGCACAATGTAAAAAAAAACGGAGGAGACTGCCGAAGATGAGGCAATTACGGCTCCCCTTTAGGTGTCCTCCTCGGGTAGCATCATTTAAAGAACAAAGGTCAGCACAACGTTAAAAAAATGAAAAAAAATCGGAGGAGCCTGCTGAAGATGAGGCCATTACGGCTCCCCTTTAGGTGTCCTCCTCGGGATAGCGTCATTTAAAGAACAAGGGTAAGCACAACGTAAATAAAAAACCGGTCAACACAACGTAAAAAACAAATCGGAGGAGCCTGCCGAAGATGAGGCCATTACGGCTCCCCTTTAGGTGTCCTCCTCGGAATAGCGTCATTTAAAGAACTAGGGTAAGCACAACGTAAAAAAAAATGGTCAGCACATCGTAAAAAAAAACTGGAAAAAAATTCGGAGGAGCCTGCCGAAGATGAGGCCATTACGGCTCGCCTTTAGTTGTCCTCCTCGGGATAGCGTCATTTAAAGAACAAAGGTCAGCACAACGTAAAAAAAAAACCGGTCAGCACAACGTTAAAAAAAATATCGGCGGAGCCTGCCGAAGATGAGGCTATTACGGCTCCCTTTTAGGTGTCCTCCTCGGGATAGAGTCATTTAAAGAACAAGGGTAAGCACAACGTTAAAAAAAAATCGATCAGCGCAACGTAAAAAAAATGATTAGCAGAACGTAAAAAAAATCGGAGGAGCCTGTCGAAGATGAGCCCATTACGGCTCCCCTTTAGGTGTCCTCCTCGGGATAGCGTCATTTAAAGAACAAGGGTGACCACAACGTAAAAAAAAAAAAAAAAAACCGGTCAGCACAATGTAAAAAAAAATCGGAGGAGCCTGCCGAAGATGAGGCCATTACGGCTCCCCTTTAGGTGTCGTCCTCGGGATAGCGTAATTTAAAGAACAAAGGTAAGCACATTGTTCAAAAAAAACCGGTCAACACAAAGTAAAAAAAAAAACAGAAAAAAAATTCGGAGGAGCCTGCCAAAGATGAGCCCATTACGGCTCGCCTTTAGGTGTCCTTCTCAGGATAGCGTCATTTAAAGAACAAGGGTCATCACAACGTAAAAAAAAACTGAAAAAAAAATCAGAGGAGCCTGCCGAAGATGATGCCAATACGGCTCCCCTTTAGGTGTCCTCCTCGGGATAGCGTCATTTAAAGAAGAAAGGTCTGCATAACGTAAAAAAAAAAACGGTCAGCACAACGTTAAAAAAAAATCGGTCAGCACAACGTAAAAAAAATAGAAAAAAAATTCGGAGGAGCCTGCCAAAGATGCAGCCATTACGGCTGCCCTTTAGGTGTCCTCCTCGGGATAGCGTCATTTAAAGAAGAAAGGTCTGCATAACGTAAAAAAAAAAACGGTCAGCACAACGTTAAAAAAAAATCGGTCAGCACAACGTAAAAAAAATAGAAAAAAAATTCGGAGGAGCCTGCCAAAGATGCAGCCATTACGGCTGCCCTTTAGGTGTCCTCCTCGAGATAGCGTCATTTAAAGAACAAGGGTCAGCACAACGTAAAAAAAAAAAACCGGCAGCACAAAGTTAAAAAAAAAACAAAAAAAAACTGGAAAAAAAATCAGAGGAGCCTGCTGAAGATGAGGCCATTACGGCTCCCCTTTAGGTGTCCTCCTCGGAATAGCGTCATTTAAAGGACAAGGGTAAGCACAACGTAAAAAAAAATGGTCAGCACAACGTAAAAAAAAAAAATCGGAGGAGCCTGCCGAAGATGAGGCCATTACGGCTCCCTTATAGGTGTCTTCCTCGGGATAGTGTCAGTTAAAGAACAAGGGTCAGCACAATGTAAAAAAAAAGAAAAAAACCTATCAGCACAACGTAAAAAGAAATAAAAAAAACCTATCAGCACAACGTAAAAAAAAACTAGAAAAAAATCGGAGGAGCCTGCCGAAGATGAGGCCATTACGGCTCCCCCTTAGGTGTCCTCCTCGGGATAGCATCATTTAAAGAACAAGGGTCAGCACAATGTTAAAAAAATGGTCAGCACAACGGAAAAAAAACAGAAAAAAATGTTCGGACGAGCCTGCCAAAGATGAGGCCATTATGGCTCGCCTTTAGGTGTCCTCCTCGGGATAGCGTCATTTAAAGAACAAAGGTCAGCATAACGTAAAAAAAAAAAACGGTCAGCACAACGTTAAAAAAAAAATCGGAGGAGCCTGCCGAAGACGAGGCCATTACGGCTCCCTTTTAGGTGTCCTCCTCGGGATAGCGTCAATTAAAGAACAAGGGTAAGCACAAGGTTAAAAAAAAACCGGTCAGCACAACGTAAAAAAAACGAATAGCGCAACGTAAAAAAAAATCGGAGGAGCCTGCTGAAGATGAGGCCATTACGGCTCCCCTTTAGGTGTCCTCCTCGTGATAGCGTCATTTTAAGAACAAGGGTTAGCACAACGTAAAAAAAAATCGGTCAGCACATCGTAAAAAAAAAACTGGAAAAAAAATCGGAGTAGCCTGCCGAAGATGAGGCAATTACGGCTCCCTTTTAGGTGTCCTCCTCGGGATAGAGTCATTTAAAGAACAAGGGTCAGCACAACGTTAAAAAAAATGGTCAGCATAACGTAAAATAAAAACAGAAAAAAAAATTCGGAGGAGCCTACCGAAGATGAGGCCATCACGGCTCGCCTTTAGGTGTCCTCCTCGGGATAGCGTCATTTAAAGAACAAAAGTCAGCACAACGTAAAAAAAACACCGGTCAGCACAACATAAAAGAAAATGATTAACACAACGTAAAAAAAATCGGAGGAGCCTGTCGAAGATGAGGCCATTACGGCTCCCCTTTAGGTGTCCTCCTCGGGTTAGCGTCATTTAAAGAACAAGGGTAAGCACAACGTTAAAAAAAACACCGGTCAGCACAACATAAAAGAAAATGATTAACACAACGTAAAAAAAATCGGAGGAGCCTGTCGAAGATGAGGCCATTACGGCTTCCCTTTAGGTGTCCTCCTCGGGTTAGCGTCATTTAAAGAACAAGGGTGAGCACAACGTTAAAAAAAAAAAACCGGTCAGCACAACGTAAAAAAAACGGAGGAGCCTGCCGAAGATGAGACCATTACGGCTCCCCTTTAGGTGTCCTACTCGGGTTAGCATCATTTAAAGAACAAAGGTAAGCACAATGTTAAAAAAAAATCGGAGGAGCCTGCCGAAGATGAAGCCATTACGGCTCCCCTTTAGGTGTCCTCCTCGGGATAGCGTCATTTAAAGAACAAGGGTTAGCACAACGTAAAAAAAAACCGGTCAGCACATTGTAAAAAAAAACTGGAAAACAAATTCGGAGGAGCCTGCCGAAGATGAGGCCATTACAGCTCGCCTTTAGATGTCCTCCTAGAGATAGCGTTATTTAAAGAACAAAGGTCAGAACAACGTAAAAAAAAAAAAAACCGGTCAGCACAATCTTAAAAAAAATATCGGAGGAGCCTGCCGAAGATGAGGCCATTACGGCTCCCCTTTAGGTGTCCTCCTCGGGATAGCGTCATTTAAAGAACAAGGGTAAGCACAACGTAAAAAAAAAAAAAAACTAGTCAGCACAACGTAAAAAAAAAATCGGAGGAGATTGCCGAAGATGAGGCAATTACGGCTCCCCTTTAGGTGTCTTCCTCGGGATAGTGTCATTTAAAGAATAAGGGTCAGCACAACGTAAAAAAAAAAACGGCGGAGCCTGCTGAACATGAGGCCATTACGGCTCCCTTTTAGGCGATCTCCTCGGGATAGCGTCATTTAAAGAACAAGGGTCAGCGCAACGTTAAAAAAAAAAGAAAAAAATCGGTCAGGACAACGTAAAAAAAATAAAAAAAACCGGTCAGCACAACGTAAAAAAAACTAGAAAAAAATCGGAGGAGCCTGCCGAAGATGAGGCCATTACGGCTCCCCCTTACGTGTCCTCCTCGGGATAGCGTCATTTAAAGAACAAGGGTCAGCACAACGTAAAAAAAACAGAAAAAAAAGTTCGGAAGAGCCTGCCAAAGATGAGGCCATTACGGCTCGCCTTTAGGTGTCCTCCTCGGGATAGCGTCATTTAATGAACAAAGGTCAGCACAACGTAAAAAAAAAAAAAAAAAAATAGGTCAGCACAACGTTGAAAAAAAATCGGAGTAGCCTGCCGAAGACGAGGCCATTACGGGTCCCTTTTAGGTGTCCTCCTCATAATATCGTCATTTAAAGAACAAGGGTAAGCACAAGTTTAAAGAAAAACCGGTCAGCACAACGTAAAAAAAAATGATTAGCACAACGTAAAAAAAATTGGTCAGTACATTGTAAAAAAAACTGGAAAACAAATTCGGAGGAGCCTGCTGAAGATGAGGCCATTACGGCTCCCCTTTAGGTGTCCTCCTCGTGATAGCGTCATTTTAAGAACAAGGGTTAGCACAACGTAAAAAAAAAAAACCGGTCAGCACATCGTAAAAAAAAATTGGAAAAAAAATCGGAGTAGCCTGCCGAAGATGAGGCAATTACGGCTCCCTTTTAGGTGTCCTCCTCGGGATAGAGTCATTTAAAGAACAAGGGTCAGCACAACGTTAAAAAAAATCGTCAGCATAACGTAAAATAAAAACAGAAAAAAAAATTCGGAGGAGCCTGCCGAAGATGAGGCCATCACGGCTCGCCTTTAGGTGTCCTCCTCAGGACAGCGTCATTTAAAGAACAAAAGTCAGCACAACGTAAAAAAAAAAAAAAACCGGTCAGCACAACGTTAAAAAAATATCGGAGGAGCCTGCCGAAGATGAGGCCATAATGGCTCCCTTTTAGGTGACCTCCTCGGGATAGCGTCATTTAAAGAACAAGGGTCAGCACAACGTTAAAAAAAAAGAAAAAAATCGGTCAGGACAACGTAAAAAAAATAAAAAAAACCGGTCAGCACAACGTAAAAAAATACTAGAAAAAAATCGGAGGAGCCTGCCGAAGATGAGGCCATTACGGCTCGCCCTTAGGTGTCCACCTCGGGATAGCGTCATTTAAAGAACAAGGGTCAGCACAACGTTAAAAAAAAATGGTCAGCACAACGTAAAAAAATAGAAAAAAAAGTTCGGAAGAGCCTGCCAAAGATGAGGCCATTACGGCTCGCCTTTAGGTGTCCTCCTCGGGATAGCGTCATTTAATGAACAAAGGTCAGCACAACGTAAAAAAAAAAAAACAGGTCAGCACAACATTAAAAAAAAATCGGAGGAGCCTGCCGAAGACGAGGCCATTATGACTCCCTTTTAGGTGTCCTCCTCGGGATAGCGTCATTTAAAGAATAAGGGTAAGCACAAGTTTAAAAAAAAAACCGGTCAGCACAACGTAAAAAAAAAACGATTAGCACAACGTAAAAAAAATCGGAGGAGCCTGCCGAAGATGAGGCCATTACGGCTCGCCTTTAGGTGTCCTCCTAGAGATAGCGTTATTTAAAGAACAAAGGTCAGAACAACGTAAAAAAAAAAAAAACCGGTCAGCACAACGTTAATAAAAATATCGGAGGAGCCTGCCGAAGATGAGGCCATTACGGCTCCCCTTTAGGTGTCCTCCTCGGGATAGCGTCATTTAAAGAACAAGGGTAAGCACAACGTAAAAAAAAAAACCAGTCAGCACAAAGTAAAAAAAAATCGGAGGAGACTGCCGAAGATGAGGCAATTACGGCTCCCCTTTAGGTGTCCTCCTCGAGATAGTGTCATTTAAAGAATAAGGGTCAGCACAACGTAAAAAAAAAAAAAACGGCGGAGCCTGCCGAAGATGAGGCCATTACGGCTCCCTTTTAGGTGACCTCCTCGAGATAGCGTCATTTAAAGAACTAGGGTCAGCGCAACGTTAAAAAAAAAAAGAAAAAAATCGGTCAGGACAACGTAAAAAAAAAAATAAAAAAAACCGGTCAGCACAACGTAAAAAATAACCTAGAAAAAAATCGGAGGAGCCTGCTGAAGATGAGGCCATTACGGCTCCCCCTTAGGTGTCCTCCTCGGGATAGCTGATGACAAGTCATCTTAGCCTAGTTTCACTAGTCTTTTTCTTTTGTTTTCACTTAGATTATGCACTTTCTTGAGGCTTAAGCAAGCTAATTTAGGTAGATTTTCATGCTTCCTTTGATTGAATCAACCATATGTGAATTAATGCTTTTTCATGAGGTTTGATGCCATAATTGGTGCATATTAGGATAGAATGATCATCTCATGATTTCAAGCATAGCTTTGATGTGTTTGGTTGATTTATGATAGGTGAAGAAAGCTTGGAAAAGGATTGAAGTGAGAAGGAATGGCTAGAAGCTAAGATGAGACAATGAATCAAGGGAGATTGAACCAGGAACAAATGAAGTTGGAATTGAAGTTAGCCCCAACGTTAGCCCCTAACTTGGAGGCTAACGTTGGGAATTAAAATTGCTCCCAGGGGTTAGCCACGTTAGCGCCAACGTTAGCCCCTAACTTGGAGGCTAACGTTGGCATGAGAAATTGCTCCCAGGGGTTAGCCACGTTAGCGCCAACGTTAGCCCCTAACTTGGAGGCTAACGTTGGCATGAGAAATTGTCCTCCAGGGTGTGCAACGTTAGCGCCAACGTTAGCCCCTAACTTGGATGCTAACGTTGGCGCAACTCCAACTCAAAGCAAGGCCAACGTTAGGGACAAAGTTAGCCCCCTAACGTTGGCCCAAACGTGAAGTGCAGAGAATGGGGTTTGCTGCTAAAAAAAGTTAGCCATGAAGTTAGCCCCTAACTTTGAGGCTAACTTTAAAAACCCAACTTTGCAAAACTCACATCCGGTTCAATTGATTCACTTGGGTCTCTCTCCAAACTTCAAGAGCAATCAACCAAGGCCTCCTTCAACCCAATTCCATCAAGAGCAAAGGCCCAAACCAAGGCTTGAAGATCAATTGAAGAAGGTGTATAAATAGGCTAGAATTCAATTTGTTTAGGGAGAGTTCTCTTTTTAGAATTTTGCTGAGAGCTTTCCTTGAGTTTTGAGTTACAGAGTGATCTTTAGTTTCTTGTTTCGGGGGAAGGAGAAGTCCATTCTCTTCCTCTTAGCTTTCAATTTCAATTACACTTGTCTGGGATCTTGGGTTGGAGAATTGAAGGAATTCTGTTTCAATCTCACCTTAGATCTCTCTTTTGATTTACTGTTTAATTGAATTTAGCTTCCTGTTAATTGCTCTTCTTCTATTTCCCTTGCAATCTACAATTTCCTGGCTATTGTTCTTGTTGGATCTAGGAAGGCATTGAGATCTAGACTCAGTTTTCTAGTCTCTGGGTCCTGAGATCCAATTCTCACATTTTAAATTTTCTGCTCTTGCTTTACTTATTCATTTACCTTTCTGTTTTAACTACGATCTAATCCCAATTCCCAATTATCCTTCTGTTCGATGCAATTTTACTTTTCCTTGTTTAATTTCTGCAAATCCAACTCCCAATTCCCTTTACAATTCAAGTCATTTACATTTCCAGCACTTTAAGATTTTGCAATTTACATTACTTGCTCTTTAAGTTTCTGCCATTTAATTTCTTGTTCTTTAAGATTCAGCAATTTACTCATTGCTCTCTTTACTTTCAATGCAATTTAAATTCTGCAACTCAATCAACCAAATCTTGATTCGCTTGACTAATTCAACCACTAAACTAAAATTGCTCAATCCTTCAATCCCTGTGGGATCGACCTCACACCCGTGAGTTTTTATTACTTGATGCGACCCGGTATACTTGCCGGTTAGATTGGTGTTATTTTTGGGAGAGATTCTTGTCTCAACCTAAAATATCCCATCAAGTTTTTGGCGCCGTTGCCGGGGATTGATTAGATTGACAATGATTAAGTGAGGTGGTTATCTAGATCAAGCACTTTTTCTTTAATTTTGATTAACCCACTAACTGTTTGATTTATTGTTTTAACTAACTAAAATTTCAATTTAGCAGTAAATTGAAACATCACTGGTTTGTGAATTCCTTTTGTCATGCTTGTATGTCAGGTACAAGAAGAAGCACACTAAACCTTCATGAACAAGATGAGAGGACTCTCAGAAGGTTAAGGAGAGCTGAAAGAGGAAAAAATATTGTTGGAGAAGAGGAATCTGAAGAAGAATTTCATGAGATGGAGGAACATTCAACTAATCCACCAGAAGGAGCAAACAACAACAATGAAAATCCTCCTCAGAGGAGAGTTTTGGCTTCCTATACCTTTGCCAATCCTAGACATTGTGGAAGCAGCATCTTGGCTCCAAATGTCAATGCAAATAATTTTGAACTCAAGCCACAACTCATCACTTTGGTTCAGAATAATTGCTCTTTTGGTGGAGGACCACTTGAAGACCCACATCAACGCTTATCCACCTTCCTGAGGATATGCAACACTGTCAAAACCAATGGAGTACCCCCTGACAGCTACAAATTGATGCTGTTCCTATTCTCTCTCAGGGACAAGGCTACACAATGGTTGGAATCATTTCCAAGAGACAGCATCAACAACTGGGATGACTTGGTAACCAAGTTCCTTGCCAAGTTTTACCCACCACAGAGGGTGATAAGGTTGAAGGCTGAGGTACAAACATTCACACAAATGGAGAATGAACCCATCTATGAGGCATGGGAGAGGTACAAAGCTCTAGTCAGAAAATGCCCTTCCAACATGTTCAATGAATGGGAGAAGCTGCAAAACTTCTATGAAGGCTTAACACTGAAGTCTCAGGAATCCTTGGATCACTCAGCTGGAGGTTCCTTGCAGCTCATGAAAACTGCAGAGGAGGCTCAAGAACTTATTGATATGGTGGCCAACAATCAATACTTCTTTGCTCATCAAAGAAGCCGCCAACCATCACAAAGAAGAGGAGTAATGGAGCTAGAAGGAGTAGATTCAATCCTGGCTCAAAACAAACTAATGCAGCAGCAAATTCAACAACAATTTGAGCAAATGACCAAGAGGATTGACAACCTTCAAGTTGCAGCAGTCAACACTAGCCAACCATCAACCACATGGGGACAAAATGAAGAAGTTCAAGAAGAGCCACAGCAAGAACAAGTTCAGTATATGCATTCTAATTCAAATGAAGTTTATGGTGATACATACAACCCCTCATGGAAGAATCACCCCAACCTCAGATGGGGAGACACTCAAACCACCAACAACCATGGCAGAGGAACTCAAACCAAAACAACCCAAGACACAATCAAAATTTCAACCAGCATCAAACCAACCAAAACACCTACAGGAAACCTCAAAATAACTACCCCAACCCCAACCAGTACCAATCCACTAATCAAAATTCCTATCATCTACCAACCACATCTCATAACCCACCACAAGCACCACCTGAACCCCAAAGAATCACCAACTTGGAAACCATGATAGAAAAAATGATGAAACTCCAAGAAATGACAAACAAAAATCATGAGGCCTCCATAAAGAACCTAGAGAGACAGATCGGGCAAATCTCCAAGCAATTGATTGTTGAGAGACCTTCAAGCTCACTGCCTAGTGACACAATCCCAAATCCCAAGGAGGAGTGCAAGGCAATACAATTGAGAAGTGGGAGAATATTGATGAACAACAACACTCCAAAGAAACAAAAAGAAAGCATCAAAGAACCAACAGAGGAAGAGAAGCAAACAAAGCAGATCAAGCTAAGGAGCAAAGTGTGGTGCCAACCAAAACAATGAGAAACTCAAAGAACAGGAGAACCAGCCACATAGCTCAAAGGAAAAGACTCAAGGAAAGCAGCAGGTCGAAAAGCATCTCACACCTCCACTACCATATCCTCAGAGATTCAACAAGGAGGTTAAGGACCAACATTTCCACAAGTTCCTTGAGACCTTCAAGAAGCTGGAAATCAATATTCCTCTAGCTGAAGCACTTGAGCAAATGCCTTTATATGCCAAGTTCTTGAAGGACCTTATCAATAAGAAGAGAAGTTGGCTTGAGAAGGAAACCATATTACTGACAGAGGAATGCAGTGCTGTGATTCAGCGGGGCATTCCCCCAAAACTCAAGGATCCGGGTGGCTTTGTAGTGTCATGCACCATTGGAAAAACAATTCTCAACAAAGCTCTCTGTGACCTTGGTGCCAGCATCAATTTAATGCCTCTCTCAATGATGAGAAAACTTGATATAGAAGAGCTCAAACCCACCAGGATGTCATTAGTTATGGCTGACAGATCCATTAAGACACCCAATGGAATTGTGGAAAATCTGTTGGTGAAGATTGGGGAATTCATCTTCCCAGCAGATTTTGTGATTTTGGATACTGAAGAGGAAGGAAGTGACTCAATCATTTTGGGGAGGCCGTTCTTACACACAGCAAGAGCCATCATCGATGTAGAAAAAGGAGAAATGGTCTTCAGGGTCCATAATGAACAAATGATCATAAATGTTTTCAAGTCAATGCAAAATAGCCCTGAGCAAGAGGATTATGTAAAAGTGGATATGATAGAGAGTTTGGTGGAAGAAATGCTGGAAGAAAGTTCTCAAGAGCAAGAAGGAGATCAAAGTGCAATAGAAGAACAAGTAGCCGAGACCTTCACAAGCAAAGAGGTGAAACCAAGCAAGAAAGAAGAGGTGCAAAAGCAAGAACTGAAGCCATTACCCTCTCATCTCAAATATGCATTTCTTGGCACTTCAGAAAGCCTCCCAGTGATCATCAACTCGTCTTTGACAAAGAAAGAAGAAGGAGAGCTTCTTGATGTTCTCAGAACTCACAAGGATGCCTTAGGATGGACTATTGATGACCTGAAAGGCATCAGCCCCACAGTCTGCATGCATAAGATTCTTTTGGAGGACAATTCCAAAGCAGTGATTCAACCTCAAAGAAGACTCAACCCTGCAATGAAGGAGGTTGTCCAGAAGGAAGTGATGAAATTATGGAATGCAGGAATCATATACCCTATTTCCGATAGCTCGTGGATAAGCCCAGTCCAAGTGGTACCAAAGAAAGGAGGAATGACAGTCATTATTAATGAGAAAAATGAACTCATTCCAACTAGAACTGTGACAGGGTGGAGGATGTGTATTGACTATAGAAGGTTGAATGATGCCACACGCAAAGATCACTTCCCACTTCCTTTCATTGATCAAATGCTTGAAAGGTTGGCTGGCCATGCTTATTATTGCTTCTTGGATGGATATTCTGGGTATACAGATAGTGGTGGACCCAAAGGACCAAGAAAAGACTTCATTCACATGCCCAGTTGGAGTTTTTGCTTATAGAAGAATGCCATTCGGATTGTGCAATGCCCCAGCCACTTTTCAAAGGTGTATGCTTTCCATTTTCTCAGATATGGTTGAAAAATTCTTGGAGGTTTTTATGGATGATTTCTCTGTTTTTGGTGATAGTTTTAATGCTTGCTTAAACCATCTAACTCTTGTCTTGAAACGATGCCAAGAAACTAATTTGGTTTTGAACTGAGAGAAGTGCCATTTCATGGTACCTGAGGGGATTGTTCTTGGGCATAAAGTTTCAAGAAAAGGGATAGAGGTTGATAAGGCAAAGGTTGAGATAATAGAAAAACTCCCTCCACCAACTAATGTGAAATCTGTTAGAAGTTTCTTGGGGCATGCAGGATTTTATAGAAGGTTTATCAAAGATTTTTCTAAAATAGCCAAACCTTTGAGCAACCTTTTGATGATTGATCAACCTTTTGTTTTTGATAAAGAGTGCCAGCATGCTTTTGAAACTTTAAAACAGAAACTCACAACAGCACCAATTATCACACCTCCGGATTGGAATTCGCCATTTGAACTCATGTGTGATGCAAGTGAGATTGCCATTGGTGCTGTACTTGGACAGAAGAAGGGAAACTTGCATCATGTCATATATTATGCAAGTAAAGTATTAAATGAAGCTCAAAAAATTACACTACAACAGAGAAGGAATTGTTGGCTGTAGTCTATGCATTTGATAAGTTTAGATCATACTTGATAGGGTCTAAAATTGTGGTTTATACTGATCATGCTGCTCTCAAGTATTTGATGTCAAAGCAGGACGCCAAACCAAGACTCATCAGGTGGATTCTACTCTTACAAGAATTTGACATTGAAGTGAGGGACAGGAAAGGCACCGAAAATCTAGTTGCTGATCATTTGTCAAGGCTGCCACCAGAAACAATCCAAACGGCTTCACTACCTGTGAATGAAAGCTTCCCAGATGAACACCTTATGCTGATCCAACAAACACCATGGTTTGCCGATATAGCTAACTACAAAGTGGGAAGGAAGATACCTCAAGAATTCACTAAGCAACAAGTGAAGAAGCTGATCAATGAATCAAAGAAGTTCTTGTGGGATGAACCTTATTTGTTCAAAAGGTGTTCTGATGGAATAATTAGAAGATGTGCCCCTGAGAGTGAAATGCAAGACATATTATGGCATTGCCATGGCTCTACATATGGTGGACATTTTGGTCCAGAAAGAACAGCAGCAAAGATACTACAAAGTGGGTTCTATTGGCCAACCATTTTCAAAGATGCCAGGGAGTTTGTCCACCAATGCAATGAATGCCAAAGAGCAGGAGGATTAACAAAAAGGAATGAGATGCCACAGAACTTCATTTTGGAAGTGGAATTGTTTGATCTATGGGGCATTGATTTCATGGGACCCTTTCCATCCTCTTATTCATTCAAATATATCTTGGTGGCAGTGGAATATGTTTCAAAATGGGTGGAAGCCATAGCCACAACTACCTGTGATGCACAAATTGTTCTTCAATTCCTAAAGAAGCACATCTTTACTAGATTTGGAGTACCCAAGGGTCTCATCAGCGATGGTGGTGGTCATTTTTGCAATAGACAAATGGAGAAACTTCTCCACAAATATGGAGTTATTCATAAGGTAGCCACACCATATCATCCTCAAACTAATGGACAGGCAGAATTGGCAAACAGGGAATTGAAGAAGATCCTAGAAAAGACAGTTGGTAGCACAAGAAAGGATTGGGCTCGGAAGTTGGAAGATGCACTCTGGGCATACCGAACAGCCTTCAAAACTCCCATTGGGAAGTCCCCATTTCAATTGCTATATGGTAAATCTTGTCATCTCCCTGTAGAGCTCGAGCACAAGGCCTTTTGGGCCACCAAACTTCTAAATCTGGATTCTGAAGCAGCAGGAGAGAAAAGATTGTTGCAGCTGAATGAGCTAGATGAGTTTAGGCTAGAAGCCTATGAAAATGCCAAGATATACAAGGAAAAAGCTAAAAAGGGGCATAACAGGAGGAAGAACAAACAAGCTGCAAACTAACAGGTTGTATTTACACTTGTTTCTTGCTATTGAGAAATGTTCTAATTTAGGAGTTCTAGTATGTCTTGCTAATGTGTTCTTTTAATACAAGAGAAATTGGTCTCTACAATAAATAAGCTAGTCTAAGAGTATGCTTGTGTGTTTACTTTCACTTAACCAAGAAGAATGTCTGTCCCCTGCATCTTTAATTCAATAAAAGAAATGTTTGAATGTGAAATGAGATTATTCATTGTTAGAAAGAAGTAGAATAATAGTAAGTGGTGGTATGTGTGTGATTGTATAAAAACTCACTTTAGTGAATAAAGGGCTAGGATGTCTTTTTCGAAGCAAAAAGTGACTTGCTGTCTATGAATCTCAATAAAGAAAATCCTTGGTTCAAAAGAAAAACAAAAGAAAGAAAGAAAAGAAATAGCCAAAAGATGGCAGAACCAAAGAAAAAAAAAAGAAACAAGGCTAGACACCAATAGCTTGAACCTCCACAAATATATGCCTGTGGTGTCTGTGTATTAGGATCTGCTTGGACTACTAAGCTCTTTGGAGTGCTTCAACACTCGGTGACTTGGATTAACTAATCCGGGATCATCAGCTGAAAATCCACTATCAAGAGCAACCTAACTACAAGACATTTAGTAACCAAAACAAAAGGTGCTGGGCATCAATGTTTAAGAGGAAAGGTGAGCCAAGTGTCCATGGTGAATAATGTGTCAAGTATGCAGAAAAGAAAATGAACTTGTTACACATGACACTCAAATAAAGCTTTGAACAAAGTAAATAGCCAAGGATGAAGAAATAATGAGAGGGCATAGCAGTAGGGTGCTTGAAACTTGAAGGAGACTTCCTAAGCCTAAGAATCAATAAGGAGTGAGTATTGCATATCCACACAAAATCCCATGAACTTCCAAATAACTTTCTGCTAGCATGAACATTCTCTTCCACTTCATTCTTTCTTCTTAATAAGTCATTTCTTGCTTGGGGACAAGCAAGCTTTAAGTTTGGTGTTGTGATGACAAGTCATCTTAGCCTAGTTTCACTAGTCTTTTTCTTTTGTTTTCACTTAGATTATGCACTTTCTTGAGGCTTAAGCAAGCTAATTTAGGTAGATTTTCATGCTTCCTTTGATTGAATCAACCATATGTGAATTAATGCTTTTTCATGAGGTTTGATGCCATAATTGGTGCATATTAGGATAGAATGATCATCTCATGATTTCAAGCATAGCTTTGATGTGTTTGGTTGATTTATGATAGGTGAAGAAAGCTTGGAAAAGGATTGAAGTGAGAAGGAATGGCTAGAAGCTAAGATGAGACAATGAATCAAGGGAGATTGAACCAGGAACAAATGAAGTTGGAATTGAAGTTAGCCCCAACGTTAGCCCCTAACTTGGAGGCTAACGTTGGGAATTAAAATTGCTCCCAGGGGTTAGCCACGTTAGCGCCAACGTTAGCCCCTAACTTGGAGGCTAACGTTGGCATGAGAAATTGCTCCCAGGGGTTAGCCACGTTAGCGCCAACGTTAGCCCCTAACTTGGAGGCTAACGTTGGCATGAGAAATTGTCCTCCAGGGTGTGCAACGTTAGCGCCAACGTTAGCCCCTAACTTGGAGGCTAACGTTGGCGCAACTCCAACTCAAAGCAAGGCCAACGTTAGGGACAAAGTTAGCCCCCTAACGTTGGCCCAAACGTGAAGTGCAGAGAATGGGGTTTGCTGCTAAAAAAAGTTAGCCATGAAGTTAGCCCCTAACTTTGAGGCTAACTTTAAAAACCCAACTTTGCAAAACTCACATCCGGTTCAATTGATTCACTTGGGTCTCTCTCCAAACTTCAAGAGCAATCAACCAAGGCCTCCTTCAACCCAATTCCATCAAGAGCAAAGGCCCAAACCAAGGCTTGAAGATCAATTGAAGAAGGTGTATAAATAGGCTAGAATTCAATTTGTTTAGGGAGAGTTCTCTTTTTAGAATTTTGCTGAGAGCTTTCCTTGAGTTTTGAGTTACAGAGTGATCTTTAGTTTCTTGTTTCAGGGGAAGGAGAAGTCCATTCTCTTCCTCTTAGCTTTCAATTTCAATTACACTTGTCTGGGATCTTGGGTTGGAGAATTGAAGGAATTCTGTTTCAATCTCACCTTAGATCTCTCTTTTGATTTACTGTTTAATTGAATTTAGCTTCCTGTTAATTGCTCTTCTTCTATTTCCCTTGCAATCTACAATTTCCTGGCTATTGTTCTTGTTGGATCTAGGAAGGCATTGAGATCTAGACTCAGTTTTCTAGTCTCTGGGTCCTGAGATCCAATTCTCACATTTTAAATTTTCTGCTCTTGCTTTACTTATTCATTTACCTTTCTGTTTTAACTACGATCTAATCCCAATTCCCAATTATCCTTCTGTTCGATGCAATTTTACTTTTCCTTGTTTAATTTCTGCAAATCCAACTCCCAATTCCCTTTACAATTCAAGTCATTTACATTTCCAGCACTTTAAGATTTTGCAATTTACATTACTTGCTCTTTAAGTTTCTGCCATTTAATTTCTTGTTCTTTAAGATTCAGCAATTTACTCATTGCTCTCTTTACTTTCAATGCAATTTAAATTCTGCAACTCAATCAACCAAATCTTGATTCGCTTGACTAATTCAACCACTAAACTAAAATTGCTCAATCCTTCAATCCCTGTGGGATCGACCTCACACCCGTGAGTTTTTATTACTTGATGCGACCCGGTATACTTGCCGGTTAGATTGGTGTTATTTTTGGGAGAGATTCTTGTCTCAACCTAAAATATCCCATCAATAGCGTCACTTAAAGAACAAGGGTCAGCACAACGTTAAAAAAAAATGGTCAGCACAACGTAAAAAAAACAGAAAAAAAAGTTCGGAAGAGCCTGCCAAAGATGAGGCCATTACGGCTCGCCTTTAGGTGTCCTCCTCGGGAGAGCGTCATTTAAAGAACAAAGGTCAGCACAACGTAAAAAAAAAAAAACCGGTCAACATAACGTTAACAAAAATATCGGAGGAGCCTGTCAAAGATGAGGCCATTACGGATCCCCTTTAGGTGTCCTCCTCGGGATAGCGTCATTTAAAGAACAAGGGTGAGCACATCATAAAAAAAACCGGTCAGGACAACGTAAAAAAAAACGGAGGAACCTGCCGAAGATGAGGCCATTACGGCTCCTTTTTAGGTGTCCTCCTCGGGATAGCATCATGTAAAGAACAAAGGTCAGCACAACGTTAAAAAAAATCGGAGGAGCTTGCCGAAGATGAAGCCATTACGGCTTCCCTTTAGGTGTCCTCCTCGAGATAGCGTCATTTAAAGAACAAGGGTCAGCACAACATTTAAAAAAAAACCGGTCAGCACAACGTTAAAAAAATGAAAAAAAATCGGAGGAGCCTGCTGAAGATGAGGCCATTACGGCTCCCCTTTAGGTGTCCTCCTCGGGATAGCGTCATTTAAAGAACAAGTGTAAGCACAACATAAAAAAATATCGGAGGAGCCTGCCGAAGATGAGGCCATTACGGCTCCCATTTAGGTGTCCTCCTCGGGATATCGTCATTTAAAGAACAAGGGTAAGCACAAGTTTAAAAAAAAACCGGTCAGCACAACGTAAAAAAAAAAACGATTAGCACAACGTAAAAAAAATTAGTCAGTACATTGTAAAAAAAAAACTGGAAAACAAATTCGGAGGAGCCTGCTGAAGATGAGGCCATTACGGCTCCCCTTTAGGTGTCCTCCTCGTGATAGCGTCATTTTAAGAACAAGGGTTAGCACAACGTAAAAAAAAACCGGTCAGCACATCGTAAAAAAAAACTGGAAAAAAAATCGGAGTAGCCTGCCGAAGATGAGGCAATTACGGCTCCCTTTTAGGCGTCCTCCTCGGGATAGAGTCATTTAAAGAACAAGGGTCAGCACAACGTTAAAAAAATGGTCAGCATAACGTAAAATAAAAACAGAAAAAAAAATTCGGAGGAGCCTGCCGAAGATGAGGCCATCACGGCTCGCCTTTAGGTGTCCTCCTCGGGATAGCGTCATTTAAAGAACAAAAGTCAGCACAACGTAAAAAAAAAAAAACGGTCAGCACAACGTTAAAAAAAATATCGGAGGAGCCTGCCGAAGATGAGGCCATAACGGCTCCCTTTTAGGTGACCTCCTCGAAATAGCGTCATTTAAAGAACAAGGGTCAGCACAACGTTAAAAAAAAAAGAAAAAAATCGGTCAGGACAACGTAAAAAAAAATAAAAAAACCGGTCAGCACAACGTAAAAAAAAAAAACTAGAAAAAAATCGGAGGAGCCTGCCGAAGATGAGGCCATTACGGCTCCCCCTTAGGTGTCCTCCTCGGGATAGCGTCATTTAAAGAACAAGGGTCAGCACAACGTTAAAAAAAAATGGTCCGCACAACGTAAAAAAAACAGAAAAAAAAGTTCGGAAGAGCCTGCCAAAGATGAGGCCATTACGGCTCGCCTTTAGGTGTCCTCCTCGGGCTAGCGTCATTTAAAGAACAAAGGTCAGCACAACGTAAAAAAAATGGTCAATACAACGTTAAAAAAAATATCGGAGGAGCCTGCCGAAGATGAGGCCATTACGGGTCCCCTTTAGGTGTCCTCCTCGGGATAGCGTCATTTAAAGAACAAGGGTTAGCACAACGTAAGAAAAAACCGGTCAGCACATCGTAAAAAAAAAAACTGGAAAAAAAATTCGGAGGAGCCTGCCGAAGATGAGGCCATTACGGCTCGCCTTTAGGTGTCCTCCTCGGGAGAGCGTCATTTAAAGAACAAAGGTCAGCACAACGTAAAAAAAAAACCGGTCAACATAACGTTAAAAAAAATATCGGAGGAGCCTGCCGAAGATGAGGCCATTACGGATCCCTTTAGGTGTCCTCCTCGGGATAGCGTCATTTAAAGAAAAAGGGTAAGAACAACGTTAAAAAAAACCAGTCAGCACAACGTAAAAAAAATGATTAGCACAACGTAAAAAAAATCGGAGGAGCCTGTCGAAGATGAGGCCATTACGGCTCCCCTTTAGGTGTCCTCCTCGGGATAGCGTCATTTAAAGAACAAGGGTGAGCACATCATAAAAAAAAGCGGTTAGGACAACGTAAAAAAAACGGAGGAACCTGCCGAAGATGAGGCCATTACGGCTCCTTTTTAGGTGTCCTCCTCGGGATAGCATCATGAAAAGAACAAAGGTCAGCATAACGTTAAAAAAAATTGGAGGAGCTTGCCGAAGATGAAGCCATTACGGCTTCCCTTTAGGTGTCCTCCTCGAGATAGCGTCATTTAAAGAACAAGGGTCAGCACAACATTTAAAAAAAAACCGGTCAGCACAAAGTTAAAAAAATGAAAAAAAAATCGGAGGAGCCTGCTGAAGATGAGGCAATTACGGCTCCCCTTTAGGTGTCCTCCTCGGGATAGCATCATTTAAAGAACAAGGGTAAGAACAGCGTAAAAAAATATCGGAGGAGCCTGCCGAAGATGAGGCCATTACGGCTCCCTTTTAGGTGTCCTCCTCGGGATATCGTCATTTAAAGAACAAGGGTAAGCACAAGTTTAAAAAAAACCGGTCAGCACAACGTAAAAAAAAACGATTAGCACAATGTAAAAAAAATTGGTCAGTACATTGTAAAAAAAAACCGGAAAACAAATTCGGAGGAGCCTGCTGAAGATGAGGCCATTACGGCTCCCCTTTAGGTGTCCTCCTCGTGATAGCGTCATTTTAAGAACAAGGGTTAGCACAACGTAAAAAAAAACCAGTCAGCACAACGTAAAAAAAAAACTAGAAAAAAATCGGAGGAGCCTGCCGAAGATGAGGCCATTACGGCTCCCCCTTAGGTGTCCTCCTCGGGATAGCGTCATTTAAAGAACAAGGGTCAGCACAACGTTAAAAAAAATGGTCAGCACAACGTAAAAAAAACAGAAAAAAAAAGTTCGGAAGAGCCTGCCAAAGATGAGGCCATTACGGCTCGCCTTTAGGTGTCCTCCTCGGGATAGCGTCATTTAATGAACAAAGGTCAGCACAACGTAAAAAAAAAAAAAAAAAAAAACAGGTCAGCACAACGTTAAAAAAAAAATCGGAGGAGCCTGCCGAAGACGAGGCCATTACGACTCCCTTTTAGGTGTCCTCCTCGGGATAGCGTCATTTAAAGAACAAGGGTAAGCACAAGTTAAAAAAAAAACCGGTCAGCACAACGTAAAAAAAAAACGATTAGCACAACGTAAAAAAATTCGGAGGAGCCTGCCGAAGATGAGGCCATTACGACTCCCCTTTAGGTGTCCTCCTCGGGATAGCGTTATTTAAAGAACAAGGGTTAGCACAACGTAAAAAAAACCGGTCAGTACATTGTAAAAAAAAAACTGGAAAACAAATTCGGAGGAGCCTGCCGAAGATGAGGCCATTACGGCTCGCCTTTAGGTGTCCTCCTAGAGATAGTGTTATTTAAAGAACAAAGGTCAGAACAACGTAAAAAAAAAAACCAGTCAGCACAACGTTAAAAAAAATATCGGAGGAGCCTGCCGAAGATGAGGCCATTACGGCTCCCCTTTAGGTGTCCTCCTCGGGATAGCGTCATTTAAAGAACAAGGGTAAGCACAACGTAAAAAAAAAAAACCAGTCAGCACAACGTAAAAAAAATCGGAGGAGACTGCCGAAGATGAGGCAATTACGGCTCCCCTTTAGGTGTCCTCCTCGGGATAGTGTCATTTAAAGAATAAGGGTCAGCACAACGTAAAAAAAAAAAAAACGGCGGAGCCTGCTGAAGATGAGGCCATTATGGCTCCCTTTTAGGTGACCTCCTCGGGATAGCGTCATTTAAAGAACAAGGGACAGCGCAACGTTAAAAAAAAAAGAAAAAAATCGGTCAGCACAACGTAAAAAAAAAATAAAAAAAAACCGGTCAGCACAACGTAAAAAATAACCTAGAAAAAAATCGGAGGAGCCTGCTGAAGATGAGGCCATTACGGCTCCCCCTTTGGTGTCCTCCTCGGGATAGCGTCACTTAAAGAACAAGGGTCAGCACAACGTTAAAAAAAAATGGTCAGCACAACGTAAAAAAAACAGAAAAAAAAGTTCGGAAGAGCCTGCCAAAGATGAGGCCATTACGGCTCGCCTTTAGGTGTCCTCCTCGGGATAGCGTCATTTAATGAACAAAGGTCAGCACAACGTAAAAAAAAAAAAAAAAAAAAACCGGTCAGCACAACGTTAAAAAAAAATCGGAGGAGCCTGCCGAAGACGAGGCCATAACGGCTCCCTTTTAGGTGTCCTCCTCGGGATAGCGTCATTTAAAGAACAAGGGTAAGCACAACTTTAAAAAAAACCGGTCAGTACAACGTAAAAAAAACGATTAGCACAACAAAAAAAATATCGGAGGAGCCTGCCGAAGATGAGGCCATTACGGCTCCCCTTTAGGTGTCCTCCTCGGGATAGCGTCATTTAAAGAACAAGGGTTAGCACAACGTAAAAAAAACCGGTCAGCACATCGTAAAAAAAATTGGATAAAAAATTCGGAAGAGCCTGGCGAAGATGAGGCCATTACGGCTCGCCTTTAGGTGTCCTCCTCGAGATAGCGTCATTTAAAGAACAAAGGTCAGCACAACGTAAAAAAAAATGGTCAATACAACGTTAAAAAAAATATCGGAGGAGCCTGCCGAAGATGAGGCCATTACGGGTCCCCTTTAGGTGTCCTCCTCGGGATAGCGTCATTTAAAGAACAAGGGTTAGCACAACGCAAGAAAAAACCGGTCAGCACATCGTAAAAAAAAACTGAAAAAAAAATTTCGGAGGAGCCTGCCGATGATGAGGCTATTACGGCTCGCCTTTAGGTGTCCTCCTCGGGAGAGCGTCATTTAATGAACAAGGGTTCAGCACAACGTAAAAAAAAAACCGGTCAACATAACGTTAAAAAAAATATCAGAGGAGCCTGCCGAAGATGAGGCCATTACGGATCCCTTTTAGGTGTCCTCCTCGGGATAGCGTCATTTAAAGAAAAAGGGTAAGAACAACGTTAAAAAAAAACCAGTCAGCACAACGTAAAAAAAAATGATTAGCACAACGTAAAAAAAATCGGAGGAGCCTGTCGAAGATGAGGCCATTACGGCTCCCCTTTAGGTGTCCTCCTCGGGATAGCGTCATTTAAAGAACAAGGGTGAGCACATCATAAAAAAAAAACCGGTCAGGACAACGTAAAAAAAAAACGGAGGAACCTGCCGAAGATGAGGCCATTATGGCTCCTTTTTAGGTGTCCTCCTCGGGATAGCATCATGTAAAGAACAAAGGTCAGCACAACGTTAAAAAAAAATAGGAGAAGCTTGCCAAAGATGAAGCCATTACGGCTTCCCTTTAGGTGTCCTCCTCGAGATAGCGTCATTTAAAGAACAAGGGTCAGCACAACATTTAAAAAAAACCGGTCAGCACAACGTTAAAAAAATGAAAAAAAATCGGAGGAGCCTGCTGAAGATGAGGCAATTACGGCTCCCCTTTAGGTGTCCTCCTCGGGATAGCGTCATTTAAAGAACAAGGGTAAGCACAACGTAAAAAAATATCGGAGGAGCCTGCCGAAGATGAGGCCATTACGGCTCCCCTTTAGGTGTCCTCCTCGGGATAGCGTCATTTAAAGAACAAGGGTTAGCACAACGTAAAAAAAACCGGTCAGCACATCGTAAAAAAAATTGGATAAAAAATTCGGAAGAGCCTGGCAAAGATGAGGCCATTACGGCTCGCCTTTAGGTGTCCTCCTCGAGATAGCGTCATTTAAAGAACAAAGGTCAGCACAACGTAAAAAAAAATGGTCAATACAACGTTAAAAAAAATATCGGAGGAGCCTGCCGAAGATGAGGCCATTACGGGTCCCCTTTAGGTGTCCTCCTCGGGATAGCGTCATTTAAAGAACAAGGGTTAGCACAACGTAAGAAAAAACCGGTCAGCACATCGTAAAAAAAAACTGAAAAAAAAAATTCGGAGGAGCCTGCCGATGATGAGGCTATTACGGCTCGCCTTTAGGTGTCCTCCTCGGGAGAGCGTCATTTAATGAACAAGGGTTCAGCACAACGTAAAAAAAAAACCGGTCAACATAACGTTAAAAAAAATATCAGAGGAGCCTGCCGAAGATGAGGCCATTACGGATCCCTTTTAGGTGTCCTCCTCGGGATAGCGTCATTTAAAGAAAAAGGGTAAGAACAACGTTAAAAAAAAACCAGTCAGCACAACGTAAAAAAAAATGATTAGCACAACGTAAAAAAAATCGGAGGAGCCTGTCGAAGATGAGGCCATTACGGCTCCCCTTTAGGTGTCCTCCTCGGGATAGCGTCATTTAAAGAACAAGGGTGAGCACATCATAAAAAAAAAACCGGTCAGGACAACGTAAAAAAAAAACGGAGGAACCTGCCGAAGATGAGGCCATTATGGCTCCTTTTTAGGTGTCCTCCTCGGGATAGCATCATGTAAAGAACAAAGGTCAGCACAACGTTAAAAAAAAATAGGAGAAGCTTGCCAAAGATGAAGCCATTACGGCTTCCCTTTAGGTGTCCTCCTCGAGATAGCGTCATTTAAAGAACAAGGGTCAGCACAACATTTAAAAAAAACCGGTCAGCACAACGTTAAAAAAATGAAAAAAAATCGGAGGAGCCTGCTGAAGATGAGGCAATTACGGCTCCCCTTTAGGTGTCCTCCTCGGGATAGCGTCATTTAAAGAACAAGGGTAAGCACAACGTAAAAAAATATCGGAGGAGCCTGCCGAAGATGAGGCCATTACGGCTCCCCTTTAGGTGTCCTCCTCGGGATAGCGTCATTTAAAGAACAAGGGTTAGCACAACGTAAAAAAACAACCGGTCAGCACATCGTAAAAAAAAAACTGGAAAAAAATTCGGAGGAGCCTGCCGAAGATGAGGCCATTACGGCTCCCTTTTAGGTGACCTCCTCGAGATAGCGTCATTTAAAGAACAAGGGTCAGCGCAACGTTAAAAAAAAAAAAGAAAAAAACCGGTCAGCACAATGTAAAAAAATAAAAAAAACCGGTCAGCACAACGTAAAAAAAACTAGAAAAAAATCGGAGGAGCCTGCCGAAGATGAGGCCATTACTGCTCCCCCTTAGGTGTCCTCCTCGGGATAGCGTCATTTAAAGAACAAGGGTCAGCACAACGTTAAAAAAAATGGTCAGCACAACGTAAAAAAAACAAAAAAAAAAAAGTTTGGAGGAGCCTGCCAAAGATGAGGCCATTACGGCTCGCCTTTAGGTGTCCTCCTCGGGATAGCGTCATTTAAAGAACAAAGGTCAGCACAACGTAAAAAAAAAAAAAACCGGTCAGCACAACGTTAAAAAAAATTGGAGGAGCCTGCCAAAGACGAGGCCATTACGTCTCCCTTTTAGGTGTCCTCCTCGGGATAGCGTCATTTAAAGAACAAGGGTGAGCACAACGTTAAAAAAAAATCGGTCAGCACAACGTAAAAAAAAATGATTAGCACAACGTAAAAAAAATCGGAGGAGCCTGCCGATGATGAGGCCATTAAGGCTTCCCTTTAGGTGTCCCCCTCGAGATAGCGTCATTTAAAGAACAAGGGTTAGCACAACGTAAAAAAAACCGCTCAGCACATTGTAAAAAAAAACTGGAAAAAAATCGGAGTAGCCTGCCGAAGATGAGGCCATTACGGCTCCCCTTTAGGTGTCCTCCTCGGGATAGCGTCATTTAAAGAACAAGGGTCAGCACAACGTTAAAAAAAATGGTTAGCATAACGTAAAAAAAAAACAGAAAAAAAATTCGGAGGAGCCTGCCGAAGATGAGGCCATTACGGCTCGCCTTTATGTGTCCTTCTCGGGATAGCGTCATTTAAAGAACGAAGGTCAGCACAACGTAAAAAAAAAAAAAAAAAAAACCGGTCAGCACAATGTTAAAAAAAAATATCGGAGGAGCCTGTCGAAGATGAGGCCATTACGGCTCCCTTTTAGGTGTCCTCCTCGAAATAGCGTCATTTAAAGAACAAGGGTAAGCACAACGTTAAAAAAAAAACCGGTCAGCACAACGTAAAAAAAAATGATTAGCACAACGTAAAAAAAATCGGAGGAGCCTGTCGAAGATGAGGCCATTACGGCTCCCCTTTAGGTGTCCTCCTCGGGATAGTGTCATTTAAAGAACAAGGGTCAGCACAACGTTAAAAAAAATCAGAGGAGACTGCCGAAGATGAGGCCATTACGGCTTCCCTTTAGGTGTCCTCCTCGGGATAGCGTCATTTAAAGAACAAGGGTCAGCACAACATTAAAAAATAAAAAAACCGATCAGCCTAACGTAAAAAAAATAACCAGTCAGCACAACGTTTAAAAAAAAACTGGTAAGCACAACGTAAAAAAAAAACCGTTAAGCACAGCATAAAAAAAACAGAAAAATAAATTCGGAGGAGCCTGCCGAAGATGAAGCCATTACGGCTCGCCTTTAGGTGTCCTCCTCGAAATAGCGTCATTTAAAGAACAAAGGTCAGCACAACGTAAAAAAAAATAGTCAGTACAACTTAAAAAAAATAAAAAAAAATTCGGAGGAGCCTGCCGAAGATGAGGCCATTACGGCTCCCATTTAGGTGTCCTTCTCGGAATAGCGTCATTTAAAGAACAAGGGTTAGCACAACGTTAAAAAAAAAAGGAAAAAAACCGGTCAGCACAAAATAAAAAAAAGCCGGTCAGCACAACGTAAAAAAAAAAACTAGAAAAAAAATCGGAGGAGCCTGCCGAAGATGAGGCCATTACGGCTCCCCTTTAGGTGTCATCCTCGGAATAGCGTCACTTAAAGAACAAGTGTCAGCGCTACGTAAAAAAAACTGAAAAAAAAAATCGGAGGAGCCTGCCGAAGATGAGGCCATTACGGCTCCCCTTTAGGTGTCCTCCTCGGAATAGCATCATTTAAAGAACAAAGGTCAGCACAACGTTAAAAAAAATCGAAGGAGCCTACCGAAGATGAAGCCATTACGCTTCCCTTTAGGTGTCCTCCTCGGGATAGCGTCATTTAAAGAACAAGGGTCTTGGTGCACGAAATTGCAATAACACTTTTGCAATCCCGCACAACTAACCAGCAAGTGTACTGGGTCGTCCAAGTAATACCTTGCGTGAGCAAGGGTCGATCCCACGGAGATTGTCGGCTTGAAGCAAGCTATGGTTATCTTGTAAATCTTAGTCAGGATATCAGAAATTGCCAGGATTGATTGTGAAAAGCAAAAGAACATGAAATTAGTACTTGTTCAGCAGTAATGGAGAATTGGTTGAGGTTTTGGAGATGCTCCATCTTCCGAATCTCTGCTTTCATACTGTCTTCTTCATCAAACACGCAAGGCTCTTTCCATGGCAAGCTGTATGTAGGGTTTCACCGTTGTTAGTGGCTACCTCCCATCCTCTCAGTGAAAATGTTCCTATGCTCTGTCACAGCATGGCTAATCAGCTGTCGGTTCTCGGTCAGGCCGGAATAGAATCCATCGATCCTTTTGCGTCTGTCACTAACGCCCCGCCTGCTAGGAGTTTGAAGCACGTCACAGTCATTCAATCATTGAATCCTACTCAGAATACCACAGACAAGGTTTAGACCTTCCGGATTCTCTTGAATGCCGCCATCAGTTCTAGCTTATACCACGAAGATTCTGGTAAAGGAATCCAAGAGATATCTACTCAATCTAAAGTAGAACAGAGGTGGTTGTCAGGCACATGTTCATAGTTGAGAAAGATGATGAGTGTCACGGATCATCACATTCGTCCGGGTTGAGAGCAAGTGATATCTTAGAATGGAAGCAAGCATGATTGAATAAGAAACAGTAGTAATTGCATTAATCCATCAAGACACAGCAGAGCTCCTCACCCCCAACCATGGGGTTTAGAGACTCATGTCGTGGAATGTACACAAAGAAACGTGTAAAAATGTCATGAGGTACTGATACAATGTCAAAAGATCCTATTAATAGTAAACTAGTATCCTAAGGTTTACAGAAATGAGTAAATGACAGAAAAATCCACTTCCGGGCCCACTTGGTGTGTGCTTGGGCTGAGCAATGAAGCATTTTCGTGTAGAGACCTTTTCTGGAGTTAAACGCCAGCTTTCATGCCAGTTTGGGCGTTTAACTCCAAGTTTTATGCCAGTTCCGGCGTTTAACGCTGGAATTTCTGAGGCCGAATTGCTACGCCGGTTTGGGCCATCATGCCTTGGGCAAAGTATAGACTATCATATATTGCTGGAAAGCCCAGGATGTCTACTTTCCAATGCCGTTGAGAGCGCGCCAATTGGGCTTCTGTAGCTCCAGAAAATCCACTTCGAGTGCAGGGAGGTCAGAATCCAACAGCATCTGCAGTCCTTTTCAGTCTCTGAATCAGATTTTTGCTCAGAACCTTCAATTTCAGTCAGAAAATACCTGAAATCACAGAAAAACACACAAACTCATAGTAAAGTCCAGAAAAGTGAATTTTAACTAAAAACTAATAAAAATATACTAAAAACTAACTAAAAGATACTAAAAACATACTAAAAACAATGCCAAAAAGCGTACAAATTATCCGCTCATCACAACACCAAACTTAAATTGTTGCTTGTCCCCAAGCAACTGAAAATCAAAATAGGATAAAAAGAAGAGAATATACTATAGACTCCAAAATATCAAAGAAACATAGTTCCAACTAGATGAGCGGGACTAGTAGCTTTTTGCCTCCGAACAGTTTTGGCATCTCACTCTATCCTTTGAAGTTCAGAATGATTGGCATCTATGAGAACTCAGAACTCAGACAGTGTTATTGATTCTCCTAGTTAAGTATGATGATTCTTGAACATAGCTAGTGTATGAGTCTTGGCTGTGGCCCAAAGCACTCTGTCTTCCAGTATTACCACCGGATACATACATGCCACAGACACATAATTGGGTGAACCTTTTTAGATTGTGACTCAGCTTTGCTAGAGTCCCCAATTAGAGGTGTCCAAGGTTCTTAAGCACACTCTTTTTGCCTTGGTTCACAACTTTATTTCCTTTTTTTTTCTTTTTCTTCTCTTTTCTCTTTTTTTTTTTTGCTTTTTCTTGCTTCAAGAATCAATTTAATGATTTTTCAGATCCTCAATAACAGTTCTCTTTCTCCTCATTCTTTCAAGAGCCAACATTTTTAACATTCTCACAACAACAAATTCAAGAGACATATGCACTGTTCAAGCATTCATTCAAAAAACAAAAAGTATTGTCACCACATCAAACTAATTCAACTAGTTTCAGAGATAAATTTCGAAATCCTGTACTTCTTGTTCTTTTGTGACTAAAGCATTTTTCATTTAAGAGAGGTGATGGATTCATAGGACATTCATAGCTTTAAGGCATAAACTTTAAATTTTATTAATTATGAATTAAGACAACGACTCAGAAAATAAATATAAGATGAAACTAAAAATAGAAAAACAAAACAAAACTGAAAAAATAGGCTCCTAATGATAGAGGTTTTCACAGAGTTAGGACTCAACAACCTTGATTTTGAGAAGTGGATGCTCCCTCAGCTTGAGAGGAGAGCTTTTGGCGTTTCATCTCTTGGATTTCACGCCCCTGCTCCTCTTGCTCCTTCCATTGACTTTTTGGTGATTGGATGTTCAATGGGTATGAATTCATCTGCTTCCATCTTTACCCCAGCCTCTTTACAGAGCAAGGAGATCAAGCTTGGGTAAGCCAATTTGGTTACAGTGGAATTCCTATTTGCTATTGTGTAGATCTCACAGGCAATCACATGATGAACCTCCACTTCTTTTCCAAGCATAATGCAATGAATCATCACTGCTCTCTTGATGGTAACCTCAGAACGGTTGCTAGTGGGCAATATGGAACGCCCAATAAAGTCTAGCCAACCTTTTGCAATTGGTTTGAGGTCTCCCCTCTTGAGTTGGTTTGGGACACCCTTTGAATTGGTTATCCACTTAGTTCCAGGGAGGCATATGTCCGTTAGAACTTGATCCAACCCTTTATCTACTCTCACCATCCTCCTATTAAAGGAGTCAGGATCATCTTGCAGTTGAGGCAACTTGAAGATTTCTCTTATTTTGTCCAGATGGAAGTACATAACTTTCCCTCTGACCATGGTTCTGTAGGTATGGTAAGCGGTTCCAGTCATTCTCTGCTTATCTGTCAGCCACAGATTTGAGTAGAATTCCTGAACCATGTTCCTTCCAACCTTTGTCTCAGGATTGGTTAGAACTTCCCATCCTCTGTTTCGAATTTGCTCTTGGATCCCCAGATATTCATCTTCTTTCAGATCAAATTTAACTTCCGGGATCACTGACCTCAGACCCATTATCTTGTGATAATGGTCTTCATGTTCTTTGGTTAAGAACTTCTCTTGATTCCAAAGATTCTTTGGATTATTCTCTTTCTTGCCTCTTAAATTGGTTTGTTTTCCCTTAGGAGCCATGATATTGATGAATCTTGGCTTAGTGATCACGGAAAAGCACACCAAACTTAGAGGTTTGCTTGTCCTCAAGCAAAAGAAAGGAAGGAAGAGAGAGGGAGGAAGAGGAAATTCGAATGGTGTGGTGGAAAGAGGGAGTCAAACGTGTATTTATAAGGTGGGGGGGGAAGTTTTCGAAAAAAAGAGAAATTTGAAAGGAGATTTGAGAAGATATGGAAAGAAATTGAGAAAAGGGTGAAATTTTTGAACAATGTTTGGGATTGATTTGAAATAAATTTGAAGAATGGTTTTGATTTTTGAAGATTTGAAAGTGAATGATGAATGATTGAAGTGTGATTTTGTAGAAAAGTATGGGTAAGAAAAGGAAAGTTTGAAAAAATTTGATTTGAAAACAAAATTGTGGTCCCCCCACCTTGCTGGCGTTAAACGCCCAGAATGGCACCCATTCTGGCGTTTAACGCCCATTTGTTGCCCCTTTTGGGCGTTTAACGCCCAGCCAGGTGCCCTGGCTGGCGTTAAACGCCAGAAATCCTTTATCACTGGGCGTTTTTCTAAACGCCCAGGATGCTGCACACCTGGCGTTAAACGCCCAGAATGGTGCCCATTCTGGCGTTTAACGCCCAAAATGGCACCATTCCTGGCGTTAAACGCCCAGAATGGTACCCATTCTGGCGTTTAACGCCCAAAATGCCCCTTACTGGCGTTTTTTCGCCAGTAAGCTCATTTTCTCTGCTTTTTAAGCTGAATCCTTCTGTAACTCTGTGAATTCCTTCATTTTTGATACTTGCCTTTGTAAGAACTAATCATATAACCTCCTAATGACTGGGTTGCCTCCCAGCAAGTGCTTCTTTACTGTCTTTAGCTGGACCTTCACTGAGAATCACTCAAGTCTCAGTTTTGAGCATTCCTGCTCAAAATTGCTCTCAAGATAATGCTTGATTCTCTGTCCATTAACAATGAACTTTTTGTCAGAATCAATATCTTGAAGCTCAACATATCCATATGGTGACACTCCTGTGATCACATACGGACCCCTCCACCGGGATTTGAGTTTTCCTGGGAATAATTTGAGCCTGGAGTTGAAGAGCAGAACTTTTTGTCCTGGCTCAAAGACTCTGGTTGACAATTTCTTGTCATGCCACTTCTTTGCCTTTTCCTTATAAATTTTTGCATTTTCAAAGGCATTGAGTCTGAACTCCTCGAGCTCATTTAACTGGAGCAATCTTTTTTCACCAGCTAACTGAGCATCCATGTTTAGGAATCTGGTTGCCCAGTAGGCTTTATGTTCCAGTTCCACAGGCAAATGACAGGCCTTCCCATACACCAGTTGGTATGGAGAGGTTCCTATAGGAGTCTTGAATGCTGTTCTGTATGCCCACAGAGCATCATCCAAGCTCTTTGCCCAATCCTTTCTTCGGGCTATCACAGTCCGTTCTAGGATTCTTTTTAGCTCTCTGTTAGAGACTTCAGCTTGCCCATTTGTCTGTGGATGATACGGAGTTGCCACTTTATGGCTGATTCCATATCTAACCATAGCAGAGTATAGCTGTTTGTTGTAGAAATGAGAGCCCCCATCACTGATTAGTACTCTGGGAACACCAAATCTGCTGAAGACGTGTTTCTGGAGGAATTTTAGCACGGTCTTAGTATCATTGGTGGGTGTAGCAATTGCTTCTACCCACTTAGATACATAGTCCACCGCTACCAGAATGTAAGTGTTTGAGTATAATGGTGGGAATGGACCCATGAAGTCAATTCCCCATACATCAAACAATTCTATCTCTAATATCCCTTGTTGAGGCATGGCATATCCGTGAGGCAGGTTACCAGCTCTTTGGCAACTGTCACAGTTACGCACAAACTCTCGGGAATCTTTATAGAGAGTAGGCCAGTAGAAGCCACACTGGAGGACTTTAGTGGCTGTTCGCTCACTTCCAAAATGTCCTCCATACTGTGATCCATGGCAATGCCATAGGATCCTTTGTGCTTCTTCTCTGGGTACACATCTGCGGATCACTCCGTCAGCACATCTCTTAAAGAGATATGGTTCATCCCAGAGGTAGTACTTGGCATCTGAAAGCAATTTCTTTCTTTGCACACTACTGTACTCCTTGGGTATGAACCTCACAGCTTTATAATTTGCAATATCTGCAAACCATGGAGCTTCCTGAATGGCAAAGAGTTGCTCATCTGGGAAAGTCTCAGAGATCTCAGTAGAAGGGAGGGACGCCCCAGCTACTGGTTCTATTCAGGACAGATGATCAGCTACTTGGTTCTCTGTCCCTTTTCTGTCTCTTATTTCTATATCAAACTCTTGCAGAAGCAACACCCATCTGATAAGCCTGGGTTTTGAATCCTGCTTTGTGAGTAAGTATTTAAGAGCAGCATGGTCAGTGTACACAACCACCTTGGATCCTACTAGATAAGATCTAAACTTGTCAATGGCATAAACCACTGCAAGTAATTCTTTTTCTGTGGTTGTGTAATTCTTCTGTGCATCATTTAGAACACGACTAGCATAGTAAATGACATGCAGAAGTTTGTTATGCCTCTGTCCCAACACTGCACCAATGGCATGGTCACTGGCATCACACATTAATTCAAATGGCAATGTCCAATCTGGTGCAGAGATGACTGGTGCTGTGACCAGCTTAGCTTTCAGGGTCTCAAATGCCTGCAGACACTGTGTGTCAAACACAAATGGTGTGTCGGCAGCTAGCAGGTTACTCAAAGGTTTTGCAATTTTCGAAAAATCCTTTATAAACCTTCTATAGAATCCTGCATGCCCCAGAAAGCTTCTGATTGCCTTAACATTGGCAGGTGGTGGTAATTTTTCAATTACCTCTACCTTTGCCTTATCCACCTCTATTCCCCTGCTTGAAATTTTGTGCCCAAGGACAATTCCTTCAGTCACCATAAAGTGACATTTCTCCCAGTTTAAAACCAGGTTAGTCTCTTGGCATCTTTTCAGGACAAGTGATAGGTGGTTAAGACAGGAGCTGAATGAGTCTCCATATACTGAGAAGTCATCCATGAAGACTTCCAGAAATTTCTCTACCATATCTGAGAAGATAGAGAGCATGCACCTCTGAAAGGTTGCAGGTGCATTGCACAGACCAAAAGGTATCCTTCTGTAAGCAAACACGCCAGAAGGGCAAGTAAATGCTGTTTTCTCTTGGTCCTGAGGATCTACTGCAATTTGGTTGTAGCCTGAATAGCCATCCAAAAAGCAGTAATAATCATGACCAGCTAGTCTTTCTCGCATTTGGTCTATGAATGGTAAAGGAAAATGATCCTTTCTGGTGGCTGTATTGAGCCTTCTGTAGTCAATACACATGCGCCACCCTGTGACTGTTCTTGTAGGAACCAGTTCATTTTTTTCATTATGAACCACTGTCATGCCTCCCTTTTTGGGGACAACTTGGACAGGGCTCACCCAGGGGCTATCAGAAATAGGATAAATAATCCCAGCCTCTAGTAATTTAGTGACCTCTTTCTGCACCACCTCCTTCATGGCTGGATTTAGCCTCCTCTGTGGTTGAACCACTGGTTTGGCATTATCCTCCAACAGAATCTTGTGCTTGCATCTAGCTGGGCTAATGCCCTTAAGATCACTTATGGACCACCCAAGAGCTGTCTTGTGTGTCCTTAGCACTTGAATTAGTGCTTCCTCTTCCTGTGGATTCAAAGCAGAGCTTATAATCACTGGAAAAGTGTCACCCTCTCCCAGAAATGCGTACTTCAGGGATGGTGGTAGAGGTTTGAGTTCAGGTTTGGGAGGTTTATCCTCCTCCTGAGGATTTTTCGAAAATTCCTTTGCTTCCTCTAGTTCTTCTTGATCAGGTTGAGCATCTTTGAAGATGTCCTCAAGCTCTGATTCCAGGCCTTCAGCCATATTGATCTCTTCTACCAGAGAGTCAATAATGTCAGCGCCCATGCAGTCTTCTGGTGTGTCTGGATGCTGCATAGCTTTTACAGCATTCAACTTGAACTCATCCTCATTGACTCTGAGGGTTACTTCCCCTCTTTGTACATCAATGAGAGTTCGTCCAGTTGCTAGGAAAGGTCTTCCTAGAATGAGAGTTGCACTCTTGTGCTCCTCCATTTCCAGCACCACAAAGTCAGTTGGAAAGGCAAAGGGCCCAACCTTGACAATCATGTCCTCTATTATGCCTGATGGGTGTTTAATGGAGCCATCAGCGAGTTGGAGGCATATCCTGGTTGGTTTGACTTCTCCAGCCAACCCAAGCTTTCTGATAGTGGATGCAGGTATTAGATTGATGCTTGCTCCAAGATCACATAGGGCTGTCTTGGTGCAAGCGCCCTCTAATGTCCATGGTATCATAAAGCTTTCAGGATCTTGAAGCTTTTCTGGTAAGCTTTTCAGAATGACTGCACTGCATTCTTCAGTGAGAAACACTTTTTCAGTTTCTCTCCAATCCTTCTTATGACTTAAGATCTCCTTCATGAACTTAGCATAAGAGGGTATTTGCTCAAGTGCCTCTGCAAACGGGATCTTTATTTCAAGAGTCCTCAAATAGTCTGCAAAGCGGGCAAATTGCTTATCCTGTTCCGCCTTGCGGAGTTTCTGAGGATAGGGCATCTTGGCTTGATATTCTTCAACCTTAGATGCTGCAGGTTTATTCCTTACAGAAGTGGTTGAAGAAGCCTTGTTAGAGGGATTATTATCAGCACTCTCAGGTGTCTGATTCTCCCTTGGCGTTTGAACGCCAGGATTGGGAGGAAAATGGGCGTTTAACGCCAACTTTTCCCCCTTTTCTGGCGTTTGAACGCCAGAACTGGGTAAGGAATGGGCGTTTAACGCCAGCTTTCCTTCCCTATCTGGCGTTTGAATGCCAATAACATTCCTCTCTGGGCTCTTATTGTCCTCAGAGGGATTTTGAACAGTGGTTTGGTTATCCCCTGTTAATTGTTCCTTGTCTGGCTTTCTGCTCTTTTGAGCAGAGGTATTCAGTGTCTTCCCACTCCTCAGTTGAACTGCTTGACATTCCTCTATTATCTGTTTAGATATTTGCTGTTTTGCTTGATTCAACTGCAGTTCTATGCTCTTGTTAGCAACCTTAGTATCATGGAGCATTTCTTTAAATTCTGCTAACTGTTCTGTCATCAGGAGCAATTGTTGATTAAGCTCATTCATCTGTTCTTGAGGATCAGGATCAGTGACTAATGCCATGACTTCTTCCTTTGGAACGAACTCATTGCTAGAATATAGGTATTGGTTTCTAGCAACAGTGTCTATAAGCTCTTGAGCTTCTTCAATTGTCTTCCTCATGTGTATGGATCCACCAGCTGAGTGGTCTAAAGACATCTGAGCTTTTTCTGTAAGCCCATAGTAGAAGATGTCTAACTGTACCCACTCTGAAAACATTTCAGAGGGACATTTTCTAAGCATACCTCTATACCTCTCCCAGGCATTATAAAGGGATTCATTATCCTCTTGTTTAAAGCCTTGGATGTCCAGCCTTAGCTGTGTCATCCTCTTTGGAGGGTAAAAATGATTCAGGAATTTCTCTGACAACTGTTTCCATGTCTTTATGCTTGCTGTAGGTTGGTTATTCAACCACCTTTTAGCCTGATCTTTTACAGCAAATGGAAACAGTAATAGTCTGTAGACATCCTGATCTACCTCTTTATCATGTACTGTGTCAGCAATTCGTAAGAACTGTGCCAGAAACTCAGTAGGTTCTTCCTGTAGAAGATCGGAATACTGGCAATTTTGCTGCACTATGATAATGAGTTGAGGATTTAGCTCAAAGCTGCTTGCTTTGATGGGAGGTGTACAGATGCTACTCCCATATGCAGCTGTAATGGGGTTAGCATATGACCCCAGAGTCCTTCTGGACTGATTAATCCCACTTGAGTCCATAATGGACAAGAGGGAAATGATAATGATTGCAAATAGATAAATTTTGTTTTTTTTTTTGGGATTAAACGAAAAAAATTAAAATAAAATAAAAGGAAATTAAAAGAAAAATTCGAAAATCAAAAATAAAATCAAAGCAGATTGAGAATTGAATCAATTAGCTAATTAAAAAGATTTTGAAAACAGCAATTAAAAAGATATGATTGAAAAATTTTTATGAAAAAGATTTGATTTTTGAAAAGAGGAAAGAGAAAAACAACAAAAAGACACCAAACTTAAAATTTTTAGAAAATCAAACACTAATTTTCGAAAATTTTAAAAGAAAAACACAAAGAGGACACCAAACTTAGAATTTTTATGAATCAAAAAGGGACTAAGAACATGCAAATTCGAAAATAAAAATAAAAGCATGCAATTGACACCAAACTTAAAATATGAAACTAGACTCAACTAAAAGACTCTAAACCAACAAAAATAAAACAGTCCTAATCTAAGCAACAAGATAAGCCGTCAGTTGTCCAAACTCGAACAATCCCCGGCAACGGCGCCAAAAACTTGGTGCACGAAATTGCAATAACACTTTTGCAATCCCGCACAACTAACCAGCAAGTGCACTGGGTCGTCCAAGTAATACCTTGCGTGAGCAAGGGTCGATCCCACGGAGATTGTCGGCTTGAAGCAAGCTATGGTTATCTTGTAAATCTTAGTCAGGATATCAGAAATTGCCAGGATTGATTGTGAAAAGCAAAAGAACATGAAATTAGTACTTGTTCAGCAGTAATGGAGAATTGGTTGAGGTTTTGGAGATGCTCCATCTTCCGAATCTCTGCTTTCCTACTGTCTTCTTCATCAAACACGCAAGGCTCCTTCCATGGCAAGCTGTATGTAGGGTTTCACCGTTGTTAGTGGCTACCTCCCATCCTCTCAGTGAAAATGTTCCTATGCTCTGTCACAGCATGGCTAATCAGCTGTCGGTTCTCGGTCAGGCCGGAATAGAATCCATCGATCCTTTTGCGTCTGTCACTAACGCCCCGCCTGCTAGGAGTTTGAAGCACGTCACAGTCATTCAATCATTGAATCCTACTCAGAATACCACAGACAAGGTTTAGACCTTCCGGATTCTCTTGAATGCCGCCATCAGTTCTAGCTTATACCACGAAGATTCTGGTAAAGGAATCCAAGAGATATCTACTCAATCTAAAGTAGAACAGAGGTGGTTGTCAGGCACATGTTCATAGTTGAGAAAGATGATGAGTGTCACGGATCATCACATTCGTCCGGGTTGAGAGCAAGTGATATCTTAGAATGGAAGCAAGCATGATTGAATAAGAAACAGTAGTAATTGCATTAATCCATCAAGACACAGCAGAGCTCCTCACCCCCAACCATGGGGTTTAGAGACTCATGCCGTGGAATGTACACAAAGAAACGTGTAAAAATGTCATGAGGTACTGATACAATGTCAAAAGATCCTATTAATAGTAAACTAGTATCCTAAGGTTTACAGAAATGAGTAAATGACAGAAAAATCTACTTCCGGGCCCACTTGGTGTGTGCTTGGGCTGAGCAATGAAGCATTTTCGTGTAGAGACCTTTTCTGGAGTTAAACGCCAGCTTTCATGCCAGGGAGGTCAGAATCCAACAGCATCTGCAGTCCTTTTCAGTCTCTGAATCAGATTTTTGCTCAGAACCTTCAATTTCAGTCAAAAAATACCTGAAATCACAGAAAAACACACAAACTCATAGTAAAGTCCAGAAAAGTGAATTTTAACTAAAAACTAATAAAAATATACTAAAAACTAATTAAAAGATACTAAAAACATACTAAAAATAATGCCAAAAAGCGTACAAATTATCCGCTCATCACAACACCAAACTTAAATTGTTGCTTGTCCCCAAGCAACTGAAAATCAAAATAGGATAAAAAGAAGAGAATATACTATAGACTCCAAAATATCAAAGAAACATAGTTCCAACTAGATGAGCGGGACTAGTAGCTTTTTGCCTCCGAACAGTTTTGGCATCTCACTCTATCCTTTGAAGTTCAGAATGATTGGCATCTATGAGAACTCAGAACTCAGACAGTGTTATTGATTCTCCTAGTTAAGTATGATGATTCTTGAACATAGCTAGTGTATGAGTCTTGGCTGTGGCCCAAAGCACTCTGTCTTCCAGTATTACCACCGGATACATACATGCCACAGACACATAATTGGGTGAACCTTTTTAGATTGTGACTCAGCTTTGCTAGAGTCCCCAATTAGAGGTGTCCAAGGTTCTTAAGCACACTCTTTTTGCCTTGGTTCACAACTTTATTTCCTTTTTAGCTGAAGATGAAGCCATTACGGCTCCCCTTTAGGTGTCCTCCTCGGGATAGCATCATTTAAAGAACAAGGATAAGCACAACGTAAAAAAAAAAAAAACGGAGGAGCCTGCGAAAGATGAGGCCATTACGGCTCCCCTTTAGATGTCCTCCTCGGGATAGCGTCATTTAAAGAATAAGGGTCAGCACAACGTTAAAAAAAATCAGAGGAGCCTGCCGAAGATGAAGCCATTACGGCTTCCCTTTAGGTATCCTCCTCGGGATAGCGTTATTTAAAGAACAAGGGTCAGCACAACATTAAAAAATAAAAAAACCGGTCAGTACAACATAAAAAAAATAACCAGTCAGCACAACGTTTAAAAAAAACCGGTAAGCACAACGTAAAAAAAAAAAAACCATTCAGCACAACACAAAAAAAATAGAAAAAAAATTCGTAGGAGCCTGCCAAAGATGAGGCCATCGCCTTTAGGTGTCCTCCTCGGGATAGCGTCATTTAAAGAACAAGGGTCAGCACAACGTAAAAAAAACAGTCAGCACAACTTAAAAAAAATAGAAAAAAAATTCGGAGCAGCCTGCCGAAGATGAGGCCATTACGGCTCCCCTTTAGGTGTCCTCCTCGGGATAGTGTCATTTAAAGAACAAGGGTCAGCACAACATAAAAAAAAAATCGGAGGAGTTTGCCGAAATTGAGGCCATTACGGCTCCCTTTTAGGTGACCTCCTCGTGATAGCGTCATTTAAAGAACAAGGGTCAGCGCAACGTTAAAAAAAAAAAGAAAAAAACTAGTCAGCACAACGTAAAAAAAATAAAAAAAAAAAAACCGGTCAGCACAACGTAAAAAAAAACTAGAAAAAAATCAGAGGAGCCTGCCGAAGATGAGCCCATTACGGCTCCCCCTTAGGTGTCCTCCTCGGGATAACGTCATTTAAAGAACAAGGGTCAGCACAACGTTAAAAAAAAAAAAGGTCAGCACAACGTAACAAAAATAGAAAAAAAAGTTCGGAGGAGCCTGCCAAAGATGAGGCCATTACGGATCGCCTTTAGGTGTCCTCCTCGGGATAGCGTCATTTAAAGAACAAAGGTCATCACAACGTAAAAAAAAAATGGTCAGCACAACGTTAAAAAAAAAATCGGAGGAGCCTGCCGAAGACGAGGCCATTACGGCTGACTTTTTCGGTGTCCTCCTCGGGATAGCGTCATTTAAAGAACAAGGGTAAGCACAATGTTAAAAAAAACCGGTCAGCACAACGTAAAAAAAATGATTAGCACAACGTAAAAAAAAATCGGAGGAGCCTGCCGAAGATGAGGCCATTACGGCTCCCCTTTAGGTGTCCTACTCGGGATAGCGTCATTTAAAGAACAAGGGTTAGCATAACATAAAAAAATACCGGTCAGCACATCGTAAAAAAAAAACCTTGAAAAAAAAATCGGAGTAGCCTGCCGAAGATGAGGCCATTACGGCTCCCCTTTATGTGTCCTCCTCGGGATAGCGTCATTTAAAGAACAAGGGTCAACACAACGTTAAAAAAAATGGTCAGCATAACGTAAAAAAAAAAACTGAAAAAAAAATTCGAAGGAGCCTGCCAAAGATGAGGCCATTACGGCTCGCCTTTAGGTGTCCTCATCGGGATAGCGTCATTTAAAGAACAAAGGTCAGCACAACGTAAAAAAAAAAACAAAAAACGGTCAGCACAACGTTAAAAAAAATCGGAGGAGCCTGCCGAAGACGAGGCCATTACGGCTCCCCTTTACGTGTCCTCCTCAGGATAGCGTCATTTAAAGAACAAGGGTCAGCACAACATTAAAAAATAAAAAAACCGGTCAGCACAACGTAAAAAAAATAACCAGTCAGCACAACGTTTAAAAAAAACCGGTAAGCACAACGTAAAAAAAAAAACCGTTCAGCACAACATAAAAAAAACAGAAAAAAATTCGTAGGAGCCTGCCAAAGATGAGGCCATCGCCTTTAGGTGTCCTCCTTGGGATAGCGTCATTTAAAGAACAAGGGTCACCACAACGTAAAAAAAAAACAGTCAGCACAACTTAAAAAAAATAGAAAAAAAATTCGGAGGAGCCTGCCGAAGATGAGGCCATTACGGCTTCCCTTTAGGTGTCCACCTCGGCATAGTGTCATTTAAAGAACAAGGGTCAGCACAACGTAATAAAAAATAAAAAAATAAAAAAAAACCGGAGGAGTTTCCCGAAGATGAGGCCATTACGTCTCCCTTTTAGGTGACCTCCTCGTGATAGCGTCATTTAAAGAACAAGGGTCAGCGCAACGTTAAAAAAAAAAAAGAAAAAAACCGGTCAGCACAACGTAAAAAAAATAAAAAAAAAACCGGAGGAGTTTGCCGAAGATGAGGCCATTACGGCTCCCTTTTAGGTGACCTCCTCGTGATAGCGTCATTTAAAGAACAAGGGTCAGCGCAATGTTAAAAAAAAAAAGAAAAAAAACGGTCAGCACAACGTAAAAAAAAATAAAAAAAAAAAACCGGTCAGCACAACGTAAAAAAAAACTAGAAAAAAATCGGAGGAGACTGCCAAAGATGAGGCCATTACGGCTCCCCCTTAGGTGTCCTCCTCGGGATAGCGTCATTTAAAGAACAAGGGTCAGCACAACGTTAAAAAAAATGGTCAGCACAACGTAAAAAAAAATAGAAAAAAAAAGTTCGGAGGAGCCTGCCAAAGATGAGGCCATTACGGATCGCCTTTAGGTGTCCTCCTCGGGATAGCGTCATTTAAAGAACAAAGGTCAGCACAACGTAAAAAAAAATTGTCAGCACAACGTTAAAAAAAAAAAACATCGGAGGAGCCTGCCGAAGACGAGGCCATTACGGCTCCCTTTTTCGGTGTCCTCCTCGGGATAGCATCATTTAAAGAACAAGGGTAAGCACAACGTAAAAAAAAAATAAAAAAAATAAAAATCCGGTCAACACAACGTAAAAAAAAAATCAGAGGAGCCTGCCGAAGATGAGGTCATTACGGCTCCCTTTTAGGTGTCCTCATCGGGATAGCATCATTTAAAGAACAAAGGTCAGCACAACGTTAAAAAAAAATCGGAGGAGCCTACCGAAGCTGAAGCCATTACGGCTACCCTTTAGGTGTCCTCCTCGGGATAGCGTCATCTAAAGAACAAGGGTCAGCACAACGTTTAAAAAAAACCGGTCAGCACAACGTTAAAAAAATGACAAAACATCGGAGGAGCCTGCTGAAGATGAGGCCATTATGGCTCCCCTTTAGGTGTCTTCCTCGGGATAGCGTCATTTAAAGAACAAGGGTAAGCACAACGTAAAAAAAAATAAAAATACGGTCAGCACAACGTAAAAAAAAATCGGAGGAGCCTGCCGAAGATGAGGCCATTACGGCTCCCCTTTAGTTGTCCTCCTCGGGATAGTGTCATTTAAAGAACAAGGGTCAGCACAACGTAAAAAAAAAAAATAAAAAAAAAAAAAAAAAAAAAAACTGAAGGAGCCTGCCGAAGATGTAGCCATTACGGCTCCCCTTTAGGTGTCCTCCTCGGGATAGCTTCATTTAAAGAACAAGGGTCAGCACAACATTAAAAAATAAAAAGACCGGTCAGCCTAACGTAAAAAAAATAACCAGTCAGCACAACGTTTAAAAAAAAACCGGTAAGCACAACGTAAAAAAAAACCGTTAAGCACAACATAAAAAGAACAGAAAAATAAATTCGGAGGAGCCTGCCGAAGATGAGGCCATTACGGCTCGCCTTTAGGTGTCCTCCTCGAAATAGCGTCATTTAAAGAACAAGGGTCAGCACAACGTAAAAAAAAAAAATAGTCAGTACAACTTAAAAAAAATAGAAAAAAAATTCGGAGGAGCCTGCCGGAGATGAGGCCATTACGGCTCCCATTTAGGTGTCCTTCTCGGAATAGCGTCATTTAAAGAACAAGGGTTAGCACAACGTTAAAAAAAAAGGAAAAAAAAACCGGTCAGCACAAAATAAAAAAAAGCCGGTCAGCACAACGTAAAAAAAAAAACTAGAAAAAAATCGGAGGAGCCTGCCGAAGATGAGGCCATTACGGCTCCCTTTTAGGTGTCCTCCTCAGGATAGCATTATTTAAAGAACAAGGGTTAGCACAACGTAAAAAAAAAAAAAAAAACCGGTCAGCACAACGAAAAAAAAAACTGGAAAAGAAATCGGAGGAGCCTGCCGAAGATGAGGCCATTACGGCTCCCCTTTAGGTGTCCTCCTCGGGATAGCGTCGTTTAAAGAACAAGGGTCAGCAAAACGTAAAAAAAAAAGAAAAAAAATGGAAAAAAAATCGGAGGAGCCTGCCGAAGATGAGGACATTACGGTTCCCTTTAGGTGTCCTCCTCAGGATAGCGTCATTTAAAAAACAAGGGTCAGCACAACGTTAAAAAAAATGGTCAGCAAAACATTAAAAAAACCGGTCAGCACAACGTAAAAGAAACAGAAAAAAAATTCGGAGGAACATGCCGAAGATGAGGCCGTTACGACTCGTCTTTAGATGTCCTCCTCGGGATAGCGCCGTTTAAAGAACAAGGGTCAGCACAACGTAAAAAAAAACGGTCAGCACAAATGTTAAAAAAATGGAAAAAAAATCGGAGGAGCCTGCCAAAGATGAGGCCATTACGGCTCCCCTTTAGGTGTCCTCCTTGGGATAGCGTCATTTAAAGAACAAGGGTCACCACAACGTTAAAAAAAAGAAAAAAAAAACCGGTCAGCACAACATAAAAAAAATAAAAAAAACCGGTCAGCACAATGGAAAAAAAAAACTAAAAAAAATTCAGAGGAGCCTGCCGAAGATGAGGCCATTGCGGCTCGCCTTTAGGTGTCCTCCTCGGGATAGCGTCATTTAAAGAACAAGGGTCAACATAACATAAAAAATAAACCGGTCAGCACAACGTTAAAAAAAATCGGAGGAGCCTGCCGAAGATGAGGCCTGTTTTTTTCCCTTTTTTTACGTTGTGCTGACCGTTTTTTTTTACATTGTGCTGACAGGTTTTTTTCCCTTTTTTTTACGTTGTGCTGACCGGTTCCCCAACCCTTTTTTTTACGTTGTGCAGTTGTGCTGACCTGTTTTTTCCCTTTTTTTACGTTGTGCTAACCGTTTTTTCTTTTTTCTTTTTGTTTTACATTGTTCTGACCTGTTTTTTTCCCTTTTTTTACATTGTGCTGACCGGTTTTTTTACGTTGTGCTGACCGGTTCCCCCCACCCTTTTTTTTACGTTGTGCAGTTGTGCTGACCTTTTTTCCCTTTTTTTATGTTGTGCTGATCGTTTTTTCTTTTTTTCTTTTTTTTTACGTTGTTCTGACCGATTTTTTTTCCCTTTTTTTACGTTGTGCTGACCATTTTTTTTTCACGTTGTGGTGATTGGTTTTTTTTCCCCTTTTTTACATTGTGCTGACTGGGTTTTTTTAACGTTGTGCTTACCGGTTTTTTCCCTTTTTTATGTTGTGCTGACCGGTTTCTTTTTACGTTGTGCTAAGCGGTTTTTGCTACGTTGTGCTGACCAGTTCCCCCCACCCTTTTTTTTACGTTGCGCAGTTGTGCTGACCTGTTTTTTTCCCCTTTTTTATGTTGTGCTGACCGTTTTTTTTTTACGTTGTGCTGACCATTTTTTTTACGTTGTGCTAACCGGATTTTTCCCCTTTTTTACGTTGTGCTGACTGGTTTTTTTTTTACGTTGTGCTAACCGGTTTTTTTGCCTTTCTTTACGTTGTGCTGACCGATTTTTTTCCCTTTTTTTACGTTGTGATGACAATTTTTTTATGTTGTGCTGACTGGTTCCCCCACCTCTTTTTTTTTACATTGTGCAGTTGTTTTGACCTTTTTTTTCCTTTTTACATTGTGCTGACCGTTTTTTTCTTTTTTTTACGTTGTTCTGACCGTTTTTTTCCTTTTTTTACGTTGTGCTGACCGTTTTTTTTTTATTTTAATTTTTTTTACGTTGTGCTGACCTGTTTTTCCCCTTTTTTACGTTGTGCTGACCGGTTTTTTTTTTACGTTGTGCTGACCGATTTTTTCCCTTTTTTACGTTGTGCTGACCGGTTTTTTTTTTACGTTGTGCTCACCTATTTTTCCCCCTTTTTTTACGTTGTACTGACCATTTTTTTAAGTTGTGCTGACCGGTTTCCCCCACCCCTTTTTTTTCGTTGTGCAGTTATGCTGACGTATTTTTTTCCTTTTTTTTACATTGTGCTGACCATTTTTTTCTTTTTTTTATGTTATTTTGACCGGTTTTTTCCCATTTTTTAATGTTGTGCTGACTGCTTTTTTTATTTTTATCTTTTTTACATTGTGCTGACTGGTTTTTTCCCCTTTTTTACGTTGTGCTGACCGATTTTTTTTGCATTGTACTGACCGATTTTTTTCCTTTTTTTTTACGTTGTGCTGACCGGTTTTTTTTCCATTTTTTTACGTTGTGATGGCCGCTATTTTTTTTTACGTTGTGCTGACTGGTTCCCCCACCCTTTTTTTTACGTTGTGCAATTGTGCTGACCTTTTTTTCCCTTTTTTTTACGTTGTGATGATCGTTTTTTCTTTTTTTTCTTTTTTTTACGTTGTTCTGACCGGTTTTTTTCCTTTTTTTACGTTGTGCTGACCAGTTTTTTCCCCTTTTTTACGTTGTGCTGACCGGTTTTTTTTTTTACGTTGTGCTGACCAATTTTTTTTGTACGTTGTGCTGAGCGATTTTTTTTTACGTTGTGGTGACCGATTTTTTTCCTTTTTTTACGTTGTGCTGACCGGTTTTTTTTACGTTGTGCTGACTGGTTTTTTTCCCTTTTTTTTATGTTGTGCTAACCAATTTTTTTTTACATTGTGCTGACCGGTTCCCCCCACCCTTTTTTTACGTTGTGCAGTTGTGCTGTCCTGTTTTTCCCTTTTTTTACGTTGTGCTAACCATTTTTTCTTTTTTTTTTCTTTTTTTTTTACGTTGTTCTGACCTGTTTTTTTCACATTTTTTACGTTGTGCTGACCATTTTTTTTACGTTGTGCTGATCAATTTTTTTTACGTTTGCTGACCGGTTTTTTCCCTTTTTTTCTACGTTGTGCTGACCAGTTTTTTTTTACGTTGTGCTGACCGGTTCCCCCACCCTTTTTTTTACGTTGTGCAGTTGTGCTGACCTATTTTTTTTTTCCTTTTTTACGTTGTGCTGACCATTTTTTTCTTTTCCTTTTACGTTGTTCTGACCGATTTTTTTCCCTTTTTTACGTTGTGCTGACCGCTTTTTTTACGTTGTGCTGACCGATTTTTTTTTTACGTTGTGCTGACCGGTTCCCCCCACCCTTTTTTTTACGTTGTGCAGTTGTGCTGACCTATTTTTTTCCCTTTTTTCAACATTGTGTTGTCCATTTTTTTCTTTTTTCGTTGTGCTGACCGGTTTTTCCCTTTTTTTACGTTGTGATGACCATTTTTTTTACGTTGTGCAGACCGGTTCCCCACCCTTTTTTTATGTTGTGCAGTTGTGCTGACCTATTTTTTTCCTTTTTTTACGTTGTGCTGACCTTTTTTTTTCTTTTTTTTACGTTGTTCTGACCGGTTTTTTTCCTTTTTTTCTGTTGTGCTGACCGTTTTTTTTAAATTGTGCTGACCGGTTCCCCCACACTTTTTTTTACATTGTGCAGTTGTGCTGACCTATTTTTTCCCTTTTTTAACGTTGTGTTGACCTTTTTTCTTTTTCGTTGTGCTGACCGATTTTTTCCCTTTTTTTACGTTGTGCTGACCGGTTTTTTTTATGTTGTGCTGACCGGTTTTTTTTTATTTTTTATTTTTTTACGTTGTGATGACCGGTTCCCCCCACCCTTTTTTTATGTTGTGCAGTTGTGTTGACCTGTTTTTCCCTTTTTTATGTTGTGCTGACCGTTTTTTTTTCGTTGTGCTGACCGTTTTTTTCCATTTTTTTACGTTGTGCTGACTATTTTTTTTTACGTTGTGCTGACCTGTTTTTCCCCCCTTTTCTTACGTTGTGCTGACCATTTTTTGTTGTTGTGCTGACTGGTTCCCCCCACCCCTTTTTTTTTACATTGTGCAGTTGTTCTGACCTTTTTTTCCCCTTTTTTTTTACATTGTGCTGACCATTTTTTTTTTTTTTTTACGTTGTTCTGACAGGTTTTTTCCCTTTTTTACGTTGTGCTGACCGTTTTTTTTATTTTAATTTTTTTTACGTTGTGCTGACCGATTTTTCCCCTTTTTTATGTTGTGCTGACCGGTTTTTTTACGTTGTGCCGACCGGTTTTTTCCCTTTTTTACGTTGTGATGACCATTTTTTTCGTTATGCTGACTGGTTTTTTTTTTTACGTTGTGCTGACCTATTTCCCCCCTTTTTTTTACGTTGTACTGACCATTTTTTTTAAGTTGTGCTGACCGGTTCCCCCACCCTTTTTTTTACGTTGTGCAGTTGTGCTGACCTGTTTTTTTCCTTTTTTTTTTTACATTGTGCTGACCGTTTTGTTCTTTTTTTATGTTGTTCTGACCAGTTTTTTCCCTTTTTTAATGTTGTGCTGACTGTTTTTTTTATTTTTATCTTTTTTACATTGCGCTGACCGGTTTTTTCCCCTTTTTTACGTTGTGCTGATCGGTGTTTTTTTTTTGCGTTGTACTGACCGTTTTTTTCCCTTTTTTATACGTTGTTGATGACAAGTCATCTTAGCCTAGTTTCACTAGCCTTTTTTTTATGTTTTCATTTGAATTGTGCACTTTCTTGAGCCATAAGCAAGCCAATTGGGTAGATTTTCATGCTTCCTTTGATTGAATCAACCATAGATGAATTAATGCAATTTCATGAGGTTTTATGCTATAATTGTCACATATTATGAAAGAATGAATATCTCATGATTTTGAGCATAGCTTTGATGTGTTTGGTTGATTAATGATAGGAGAAGAAAGCTTGGAGAAAGGTTGAAGCAAGAAGGAATGGCTAGGAGGAAGAGAGGACAAAAAGTTTGAGCAAAAGTTTGCCTCAAACTTTAGCTCAAACTTTTGGAATAAGTGAAAATGAACCAGGGAGCAAAAAGCTTGACCAAAAGTTTGCCTCAAACTTTTGCGCAAACTTTTGGGAGAAAAGCTTGAGCCAACGTTTGCCTCAAACTTTTGGGCAAACGTTGGCATCACAAATCAACAACCCGAGAGCAAAAGTTTGCGCCAACGTTTGCCTCAAACTTTTTGGCAAACGTTGGCGCCATGAACAACACACCCTGGAGAGCAAAAGTTTGCGCCAACGTTTGCCTCAAACTTTTTGGCAAACGTTGGCGCCATGAGTATGCAAGGGGGAGCCAACGTTTGAGCAAAAGTTTGACCCCAAACTTTGGCCCAAACGTTGGTAGCAGCAAGATAAGCCATCTGGTGTAAAAAGTTTGAGTAAAAGTTTGCCTCAAACTTTTACTCAAACTTTTACTCAAGCTTTTATAATTTACAACCCGGTTCACATTGGTTCTTTCTCCAACTCCAAGAGCAATCAACCAAGGCCTTTTTCAACCCAATTCCATCAAGAGCAAAGGCCCAATTCAAGGCTTGAAGACCATTTGAAGAAAGTGTATAAATAGCATAGGATTTAAGTTTTTCGAGGAGCTTTCTTTTCGGTTTTGATTGAGTGCACTTAGTAGAGAGCTCACTTTACATTTTTGGATTGTTGTTTTAATTCAAGGGAATTTGGGAGGAGAATTGATCTCTCTTCTTCCTTGTTCTTGCTTGAATACTCTTTACTTTTCTTGCTTCGGATCTTGGGTGGAGAATTGAAGAACTTCTGTTTCAATCTCACCTTGGGATCTTGTTTAATTCTCTGCTTAATCGAATTCCCGTTTCTGTTAATTGTTCTTCTTCTACTTTCTTTGCAATTTACAATTCTTCATTTCCTTTGCAATTGTTTTTGTTGGATCTAGGAAGGCATTGAGATCTAGACTTGGTTATCTAGTCTCTTGGGTCCTGAGATCTAAATTTCAATTTTACATTCTCTGTTTAATGCTTTTCAATCTCATTTACATTTCTGTTTTTAGATCTGATTCAATCCAAGTTATCTTCTACTTCTCTGTTTGTTGCAATTTACTTTTCCTTGTTTAATTTCTGCAAATCCAATTCCCAATTCCCTTTATAATTCAAGCCATTTACATTTCTTGCAATTTAAGATTCTGCAATTTACATTTCTTGCGTTCTAAGTTTCTGCCATTTAATTTCTTGTTCTTTAAGATTCAGCACTTTAAATTTCAGTTCTCTTTAATTTCATGCAATTTACCCATTCCCTTTACTTTCCATGCAATTTAAATTCTGTTAATCACAAATCTCTCAACCAAATCTTGATTCGCTTGACTAAATCAACCACTAAACTAAAATTGCTCAATCCTTCAATCCCTATGGGATCGACCTCACTCCCGTGAGTTATTATTACTTGATGCGACCCGGTGCACTTGCCGGTGAGTTTTGTGTCGGATCGTTTTCCGCACATCAAGTTTTTGGCGCCATTGCCGGGGATTGAAATAGATTGACAATGATTAAGTGAGGTGGTGGTCTAGATCAAGCATTTCCTTTATTTTTGTTCTCTGTTTTAGATTAAAACCAAGGTGTTTGAGTTTATGCCTCACTAAGAAATTCTCATCTTTGATATGAGTAATTTCAATTTTCAATGGTGTTGTGCTTTCCAAAATTCAAATGGAGTTCAACTCATCTTATGATCAAACAACTTTTATGGGATATTACCCACCATCACCAATCTCTAATGGTGGCTGGAAATATCACCAAGAAAATACGAATTCTAAGCACTCCAATCCATGGAGATTTGCTTCAGAGACACAAGATGAGCAGGAGAATCATATGGGATACCAACCACCACTACAAAATAATTTATATCCTCATGGTAGATGGGAGTATCACCAAAGAATGAAAGAGCATCCACCCTCACGTCCCAGTTTCTCATTTAAAAGTTCTTCATCACTTGATTATGCCTCAACACAAAGTTTCCTCCAAAATCCATACCAGTCATCCCATCAATCACACAACTCATTCTACACCCCTCAACACAACTTCACCACAACACATTCACGTCACCAAAATTACTCTCAACCTTCATCTCTTGAATTAGCAGTTGAGGATTACCTTCAATGGTCCAAAGAACCCTTAGAACGCCAATGCGAAGCCATTGAAATACATAGAAAAATCGTGAAAAGATTCACACAACCCCAATCTTGGGAAGAAACCATCCTCAAGAAGATGAATGGGCCCTTAGAGCAAACAAAGAGGAACTTAGAACCATCAAACAGTAAGGATGAAGACAAATTTGTGGGTGAAGAAGTGGAAAAGCAAGATGAGGAAGCCTCTGTGTCAAGAGAAATTTCAATAAAAAATGAGGTAGAGGAAACATTTGAACCTGACCTTGCATATTCACAGAAGCCACTTGAGATGACAAGGGAACATGAAAACTCACAACTCTCTCAAACCTCCTTGAAACAAAATGGCTCAACAATTGAATCCATGATTGAAAGATATGAAGAGGAGATGAAGAAATGTTGGGAAGATCAACAAACCTCCTCCATGAAAGAGCTATTCAAACAAATGTTGAGTGTAAAAAAGGAAGTGGAAGAGCAAGAAAGTGAGAAAGACAACCAAAGAATTCCAAACTCAAGTGAAGCAGAGAAGTACACAGAGGAAGAGCTTACAGAACCACCATTGTAAGAGGCTCTTGATGAAAAGAAGACTCTAACAATCACATAACCACCAAGACTTGGATTCAAGAAAGTGAAGGCAATTAACAAAAGCACCGAGAAGAGGATTGTGACCAAGCTACAAAGGACAACATTCAAGAGAAGGTCAACTGCAAACAATCCTTCCCCTGAACTAGCAAGCAAGCTCAATCAAGCTGTGTACAAAAGGAGGCTTGCTGAGAAAAGACTAAGAAAGGGGACAACAGCTGAAACTCCCCCCCCTTGAGGTCATTCCTCTTAACCAACTGGAAGAAGAGGAAGAAATTGAAGAACAACATGTCAAGCTAGTGACAATAAAGAAGCGCTTGTTGGGAGGCAACCCAATCTGAGGTAATTTTCTCTTCATAGCTAATTTAATAAAAGAGTTGAGTAGATTTCTCTGTATTGCAAAGAGCTAAGTTTGGTGTTGCACACCAAAATAGTTAAGGGGTGAATGTTGGATGCTAAGTTTGGTGTTCCACCAAAAATTTCATTAAGAACACATTGCACCCTCAGCATGATCAGTATCGGCTCCAAACCATCAGAGAAACTGCTTAACAATTGTCATGTTTCTAGTTTTTGGTTGTTTTCTGGTTCATAGTTTGTTTCTTAGTTCATAGTTTATTTCCTTAATAAAAGTACTTGATGTTTCATGCATGTATTTATTTTGCTACATATAGAAGTAGGCAAGGAACTAAGTTTGGTGTTCCCACACCAACTTAGGTTCACAGAATCACAAGCATACATGCATGCTAACTGCCTCTCAAGTACTTGGGGAACAAGCAACTTTCAATATCTTTTGTAGGAAGTCATTCAATCTCTTGGAGAAAAAAGTACATCATCATGGACAGAGGAAGGATATAGAACCCAACAATGATGATGACACAGAGGAAACAAATAGACTCCAAGAGGTTGTATTGTTCTCTGACTAATTCTAGTTCAAGTATGTTAATTGAAAGTGCAAATGTCCTCTGTTGATTAGTGTCTTCTTAGATTCATTTTACTGTCTGCGAGTTTGTTTGGTTTCATGCTATTATGGCTTACTAGTCTAAGTGCTTGATTCACTTTCATCTTATTTGAATTATATGCTTTATTCCTCATGCTTGAATAAAAGAAAAATAACTGTGAAATAGAGAAAGAGTAAAAGTCTAGCATGATATGAGACAAAATGAGGTTATGTGGTGGTATGTGCTGGTTCATTAGTTGATTTATGAATAAGGCTGAATGTTAGCATGACTTTGTGATATGAACTTGAGTTACATTTCATGAGACTTGACAAAAGAAAAAGGTCCAAAATAAAAGAAAGAAAATGCAAGAAAAAGAAGCAAAAAGAAATAAACAAGGCTGGGCATCAATAGCTTGAGATTTGGATATATGCCTGTGATGCTTTTTGTACAAAGATAAGCTTGGATAACTAGGTTCTAAGGGGTGCTTCATCACCCGGCAACTTGGGTTAACTAACCCGGGATTGCCAACCAAAAGTCCACCATCAAGAGCTACTTTGAGACAAAGCATTTAGTAACCCAAAGAGGTGCTGGGCATCAATTTCCAAAGAACAAACAGAGATGAACAAAACAAGCTAAATGCCTGTGATGTGTGTGTGCTAAGGAAAGGCTTGAGCAAGTAAGTCCATAGGGGTGTTTCAACACCTAGCATCTTGAACCAACTGGGGCGGGAATGCTGGCTAAAAGCTTACTCTAAAAAGCTGCCTTATCACATAGCATTAAGCCTCATCCAAAAAAAAAAATCCCAAGCAATAACAAGTCTCATTTTTTTTGTAATTCAAAGTAAGGATCTAAAGGAATGTTGATGCCTCAGCCACAGAATAAAAATCCCTAAGATACCATGCATGAAAACCCCATTTACCAGTATTCAATGTCTTCCAATAAAAGGGCTTATACACTTCTCTGCTTCTAGTAATTTTTCTTATGTTTTACTGCTTGCTTGGGGACAAGCAAGCTTTAAGTTTGGTGTTGTGATGACAAGTCATCTTACACTACAACAAATATGGCCTTTAGCAACGCCAAATTTTGCAACGCTTTAAAACCGTTCTCTTAGATAGGTTTAGACAACGGTTTTTTAAAGTGTTACTGTTGAATTCAATTTTTCATCAATTTATAGCAACAAATTAAAACCGTTCTGTTTGACTATTTTAAAGAACGGTTTTATGACCGTTACCATGATTTGGCTTTAAGCAACGGTTTTTTATCGTTGTTTAAAGAATTGCACAAAGAAAACGCATTAAAACCGTTGCTGAAATGCTACACTTTAAAACCGTTCCATTAGATGGTCTTAGACAACGGTTTTTACAGTGTTGCTGTTGAAGTTTATTTTTTCATTATGCTATAGTAACCAAATAAAACCGTTCTCTTTGCCTATTTTAAAGAACGGTTTTACAACCATTACAACAATTATTTATGAAACAACTATTTTTTAAATTATTTAAATAATTAGACAAATTAAATAATACTAATAAAAATAATTTCAGATAATTATATAAATTGAAACTATTTTCTTATAAATATTGAATTTATAAAATACTCAAAAATTATTTTTATAAATAAATAACAAATATTATTTAAAAAAAATAAAAATAAAATAAATTTATTATAAATATTATATATTATTATAAATATATAAAAAATATTATATTTTTAACACATATAGCTAAAATAAATTTATAATAAATATTATATATTTTTATTATAATATATAATAAATATTAATATTAAAAAATAAAATTAAAATAGTTTTAAAATAAATATTATATATCTATTATTGATTATTAATTTTTTCCTAATTAATAAAGGAATGAAACATAACAGCGCAAAAGGCTTAAGCTAAGTAGTCACCAAGAAAATAAGGCTAATAAGAAAGCCCTCCTTCTCTTCGAAACCAAAGAGCTTCCTCCCCCTCCACCGTACCGAACCCTAACCTACGCCTCAGAATCGGAGAAGTCATCGCACCGCAGCTCTCCATGAAGCCGTAAATGGCACCATCATCGCAAGTCACCAGGAAGCCCCAAATCGCCACTCACTATCATCGCACCATCATCGTCACTCCATTCTTCCCGATATCGTCGCTGCCTCCTTCTTCCCGGCGTCGCTGAGTCTCTCTGCGGCGTCGCTGCTTCTCCCCGCTCCGTGGCTTCACTGCTTCTCCACGGCGTCCTTACTTCTCCCTGTTCTGTTTCTACGTCGCTATTTCTGCTTCACTGTCTTCGCTGGTTGTAGATTGTGCTTCGCTGCTGCTGGTGCTTCACTGCTGCTGGTGCTTCGCTGCTGCTGGTGCTTCGTTGCTGCTGCTGCTGCTTCGTTGCTGCTGCTGCTTCGCTGCATTGGCCGTGGTTTGTCATATGTGGTAAGTGGTCTTCATCTCTGATTTCTGTTATATATCAAGGTTTGTTTGGCTGTTGGGTGATTTTGTTGGCTGTGGAAAGTGGTGATGTTTGTGAACATGACCAAGATGAGTGTTGAATGTCGACTGAGTTTCTGTTCTTGTTTGAATTTCGACTGTGTACTTGTGAAATGAACCTGGGGCTTAGGTTAGTCTGTTATTTAAGGTAGCAAAATTTTTATTATCTGCTAGTAGTGTGTTCGGTGGCATTATGGTTCTGTTTCTTTGCTTTCTTTGAGGTGTTCTATGGTGGATGCCCAATTATTTATCTGCTTTGTTTATTTTAGCCTTATTTTATAATGTTATTATTTGAGTGAGTTGTGGACTGCTTTTCATGTTGGTTGGTTTCATCTGGGATAACAGAGGAATTTCATGCTTATTCCAACTATTCAACTTAGAGATTAGCATAAATTCTGCTCTTCTTCCTACATGCCTCAATTAATCAGGATAAATTTTTATTAAGTTAAATATTTGATGGAAAATGTGATGCTTGTAGATGCTCCCCATTCTTGATTCGCAGTTACAATGACCAAATACCAATCGATGACCCCTTTGAATATATGTATATAATACTGGTTTTAATGACAATCTGGCTTGCTGCTTCTCCGATTTCTGCTCTTCTTTTCTTAAGCATATCAATGGATAAATCAATTTTATAAGCCTGAATCTTATTGCAAGTTAAGCTTTAGCAAAAAACCAAAAACAACATCATTTCATTTGAGCTATTTCATTTTTCTTTAAATTGTTGTTAACAAATAATGAAGTTCCAACCGTTTTATATACTTTTCTTAATAATTAATTATGGTGCCTGATGCATGTCTTGTGAAGGGAACCCCCACACCAATATCAGCCTTTCATTTTCAACAAGTGTCACTTGTGACTCATCACACATTAGGAACCCCACCTTCCTCTCTTTCTTTTCTAAAATCTTCTTATCAACCACAATTGAAATTATGATGTGTTAGTTTGTGAACTAATATTTAAAGAGTAATGATAATATTATTCTGCTCTTGATAATTCTATTGTTTGATTTTTTAGTTATATATCACTTTTAAAAATAAGATTTCTAAAAACTGATTTTAAAAGTGAATTTTTTGTTAAAAAATCTGGTTATAAATTACTTATATTTTTATTCTTTGTTGCTGTTTTAGTTTGTCTCTTTAAAACCAGAAAAAGAGAATCAAATAGCGGATCTCTCTGTAGCTGCGACTACCTTAGACATTGAGCTACACTACAGGTAAATCACTTAATATATTATTTTTTAATTTTGTTTGAACATTTAATTGTTAAGAATATTTACTGATTAATTGTTTGCTTAAGCTTCTTTGCATAGTTTGTTAGATATAAATTGTTAGTCTCTTGATTGGTTGAGATGTTCTCTTTCGAACATGTGTGGTTGACTTCTAGAAATTTTTTAGAGGCAATAAGCTCTTGATTAGAAAAAATCACTTATAGTTAGTCTAAAACATATGCTCGTGTTCTTTTATTTTAGTTGACAAAGTAATGGACAAAGGGTGGACTAGTTTACCAAGACATACTGAGGGTTACCAAATTGGTGTTAATTCATTTTTGGATTTTGCCTTTTCTAAAGGTAGACCACAAGGACAAGAAATTCTTTGTCCTTGTTCTATATGTAATAACTTTAGTTGGGGGCGAAGGGATGAAGTTTATGATCATTTAATAAGTAAGGGATTTCAAAAAGGTTACACTGTGTGGGTTCATCACGGCGAAAGGATAAGTCACATGGAAAGTGAATCCGATGAGAGTGAAATCCATGAAGGATTTGTCGACGACATTGATGGGCTGCTAAAGGAGACGTTTCGGCATGTGCTGGAAGGAGATAAAGATGCTGATGGGCCAAACGAAGATGCAAAAAAGTTTTATAACTTGCTTGAAGAAGGAAAACAAGAGTTATATCCTGGCTGTAAAAAATTTTCGACATTATCATTCGTTATCCGTTTGTATTTGTTGAAGACTCTTAATGGTTGGAGCAACGCATCCTTTACTGCTCTACTTGAATTACTGAAAGATGCGATTCCTCATTTGAATATTCCTGATTCTTTCAATAAAATCAAGGTCATGGTAAAAGATTTAGGACTTGGTTATAATAAAATTCATGCTTGTCCGAACGATTGTGTTCTGTTCCGGGATACATATGAAGATGATGAATTTTGTCCAATTTGTGGAGCTTCCAGGTACATAGAAAATGTTGAGGTAGATATAGAAGTTGATAAGTTGAAGAAAAAACCTGTGCCTGCCAAGGTTTTGAGGCATTTTCCCTTGATTCCAAGGCTTAAGAAGCTGTTCCTGTGTTCCAAAACAGCTGAATCATTAAGGTGGCACGATGAACATCGTTCAAAGGATGGAAAGTTAAGACACCCAGCTGATGGCCAATCATGGAAAGACTTTGACAGGCTTCATCCCGATTTTGCTAAAGAATCTCGTAACATAAGATTAGGGCTAGCTAGCGATGGATTTAATCCATTTAGAACCATGAGCATCTCCCATAGTACATGGCCGGTAGTTTTGGTCGCATACAATCTTCCTCCATGGTGTTGCATGAAACCAGAATATGTCATGATGTCCTTGCTCATCCCTGGTCCGTGTTCGCCTGGAAAAAGCATTGATGTGTATCTTCAGCCATTAATTGAAGAGTTGAAGGTTTTATGGGAAGTTGGAATGGAAACATATGATGCTTCAAAGAATCAAACTTTTCAACTACATGCAGCACTTTTATGGACCATAAGTGACTTTCCAGCTTATGCTATGTTATCCGGTTGGAGCACAAAGGGAAAGTTAGCATGTCCTTGCTGTAATTATGACACCTCCTCTTGTTATTTAAAACATAGCCGGAAGATGTGCTACATGGATCACCGTAAATTTTTGGCTATGGATCATCCATATAGGATGGACAAAAGATCTTTCAATGGCGATGTTGAATTGAGGTCAACACCAGCTTTATTAGATGGGGAACAAATTTTTGAAGATTTGAAAGATTTTGAAAATGTATTTGGAAAGAAGCAAAAAAATAAAATTGATGGTCCATGGAAGAAAAAGTCCATTTTCTTTGAGTTGCCATATTGGAAGCAAAACACATTGCGCCATTGTCTTGATGTTATGCACATCGAGAAAAACGTATGTGATAACATAATTGGAACTTTATTAGACATTCCAGGAAAGTCCAAAGATCATGCAAATGCTCGTTACGATCTCAAAGATATGGGCATAAGAAAAAAACTTCAACCAAAGGAGATAGATGGTGGCAAGAAAGCCAAAATTGCTAAGGCTTGTTTTAACCTTACTAATCAAGAAAAAACCATTTTTTGTGATATTTTGAAGTCAGTAAAATTGCCGTCTGGTAGTGCCTCAAATATTTCTCGGTGTGTTCATGTTGCTGAAAAAAAGATATCAGGCTACAAAAGTCATGATGCTCATTTTATGTTGCATTATTTATTGCAAGTAGCTATAAAATGCACAATGCAGAATCAAGTAGCTGGCCCTTTAATTTATCTAGGTTCATTCTTTCGTTCCTTGTGCCAAAAAGTTGTTGAAAATGATACAATAGATCATTTGGAAGTAGATATTAGAGAGATTTTGTGCCAATTGGAAAGAATATTTCCTCCTAGTTTCTTTGATATAATGGTCCATTTGCCTATTCATCTGGTAAATGAGTTGAGGTTGGGTGGCCCAGTTCAATTTAGGTGGATGTACCCCATCGAGAGATATCTGTGTAGGTTAAAGTCCTACGTTCGCAATAAGAGCCGCCCCGAAGGTTCAATTGCTGAAGGATATTTAGCTGAGGAATGCTTGACATTTTGCTCAAGGTATTTAAGTCCTGATGTGGATACAAGGCTGAGTAGGAGGACACAAAATTATGATAATTGCAGTGAAGCTGACGTATGTCATGATAGCTATTTTGCATGCTTGGGGCGACCAATTGGTGGAAAGAGGAAAGGGCAACCTTTTTCTCTAGATACCAACTCAAAAATACAAGCTCATCGGTACATCTTATTCAATTGTGATAAAGTTAAAGACTACATTAGGTATTTTTTATATATTTTCCAGTTACGAATTCTCTATTAGCTATTTTACTTACTCGCTCTTTGCTTACTTTAGAGAGTATGAGGAACATGTCAACAATCAAACTAAAGGTAGAAAATGGAAGAAGGCAAAAACTCTAAGCCATGATTTTAGTGAATGGTTCAAAGAGCGTGCTTCTCATGAAGGTGTTCCGAAACAACTTAAAGATTTGTCTAGAGGCCCAAACACAGTTGCAAAACGATTTTCTAGTTATGTAATCAATGGCTACAAATTTCAAACTAGAGAACATGATGCAAGCCACACAACTCAAAACAGTGGTGTGACTTTGGTGTGCGAAACACCAAGCTTTGCTAGTGCCAAGGACAACAACCCAATGACCAAAGCTGTAACATATTTTGGTGCAATAAAAGACATAATTGAGTTAGACTATTATGCATGTTTCAAATTTGTTCTTTTCAATTGTGATTGGTTTGAAGTTGAGGAAGAGAATTTTGGTCTAACTTCAGTTCACTTTAATAAAAGATGTTCTCGGGATGATCCTTTTGTATTAGCTTCACAAGTCCACCAATGTTTTTATATTCAAGACCCTTTTAACAAAGACAAGCATTATGTCATGGACACAGTGCCAAGGGATTTATTCAATGTGTGTGATGGGTATGATGTTGAAGCCGAAGAGTCTAATCAGAAGGACCCCTTTGATCAAGCGAATAATTTGTTTGTGCCAAAGGATAATTGTGAAGTTCAATGGACTAGAGAAGACATGCCAAATACAATCATTGAGAAACCTTCACTTGTTCTACAACAAGCTGAATATGATGATGATTCTGATCTTTAAAGAGATTTCTCTTCTCAACATAGAATAATTTTTTTTACTTTTATTTTTGGTGTAATTGATTATAAACAGGTGCATTTCTTATAGATTCTTGGTTCTTTTAATATGTGATTTGGTTTTTTAATATTATGTTAATAGATTTTTTACGATGTATAATAATCTCATTATTTTATTTCCTTTTTCAGAAAATGTTCAAAAACTTCATTGAAAATGAGATTGATTCAAAGTCAAGTGCTGAATTGCGTGCAAAGTTCTTCAAGAATATAGAAGTTAAGCGAGAAAAGATGTCTTCTAGTCAGCAGCAACATCAACCACCACCACCACTAAAGAGGATAAAAACCCTTACTAATAAGGAAAGGGAGCAGAAGTTAAGGAAAACTGGTGTCCAACCAAATGATAAGCAGAATTTTGTAGAAAAGCCAAAAATTGCAAAAGAAAAAGGGCAGAATTTGAAGAAAGGTAAAGTACAGATGGAAGCAAGTATGACTCACTCACAAGGATCAACATGTAGACAAGAAAAAGAACTTCCTTCTAAATCTACTGCTGTGGCTCACAAGATTACTAACGAAGTAGATTCTAGAATGACTCAAGATTTGAAGAGAAAAGAGACCACAAATGAAGATGATATTGAAGAGTGTGGCAGTTTGCAAGAAAGGCCAACTAAGAAGGGAAAAACACGTCAATTTGCTTCAATGCCGATTGATACTTTTCTTCAACTTAACAATGAACCTGATGATGAAGAGCAATTGGATGAGAATGAAGGAGATATTATAGAGGAGCAGGACAAGGATTATATTAATCCAACTGAGGCTGAGAACATAGACAATACTTTGAAAGGTAAACTTTTTGCAGGTTCTCAATTTTTTTTCCTGTTTACTTTTTCTTAGTTTAGTTAGTTTGTTCAGTTTTTGTTAAATTAGTCAGTTTAGTTATGCATGCTTAGTGGATTATAGGTGGTTAGGAAGTTTTATCTGAATTGTAGTGGATTTAGGTTGAACTTTTTGGTTGCTGCTGATGCCTTTTATGAATGGTTTTATGAGCTGCTTTATCCTTGTTAATGGCTGATTTCATGCCTTATTTTGATTGAGCAATGATGCTGATGGCCTTATTCTGAGCCGGTTTATTAATGCTGCTTTGGTTTTAGCGAGTTCATATGGGTTGATCCCAGCTGTTTAGTGCTGCTTTATCCCTGTTAATGGCTGATCTCATGCCTTGTTTTGATTGAGCAATGATGCTGATGGCCTTATTCTGAGCCGGTTTATTAGTGCTGATTTGGTTTTAATGAGTTCATATGGGTTGATTTTGCTGTTTAGTGCTGCTTTATCCTTGTTAATGGCAGATTTCTTGCCTTGTTTTTATTGAGCAATGATGATGATAATGGCCTTATTCTGAGCTATTTTATTAGTGCTAATTTTGTTTTACTGAGTTCATATGGGTTGATTTTACTGTTTAGTGCTGCTTTATCCTTGTTAATGGCTGATTTCATGCCTTGTTTTGATTGAGCAATGATGATGATGATGGCCTTACTCTGTGCTATTTTATAAGTGCTAATTTGGTTTTAGTGAGTTCATCTGGGTTGATCCTAGCTGTTTAGTGCTGCTTTATCCTTGTTAATGGCTGGTTTTATGCCTTGTTTTTATTGAGCAATGATGATGATGATGGCCTTATTCTGAGCTATTTTATAAGTGCTGATTTGGTTTTAGTGAGTTCATATGGGTTGATTTTGCTGTTTAGTGCTGCTTTATCCTTGTTAATGGCAGATTTCTTGCCTTGTTTTTATTGAGCAATGATGATGATAATGGCCTTATTCTGAGCTATTTTATTAGTGCTAATTTTGTTTTAGTGAGTTCATATGGGTTGATTTTACTGTTTAGTGCTGCTTTATCCTTGCTAATGGCTGATTTCATGCCTTGTTTTGATTGAGCAATGATGATGATGATGGCCTTACTCTGAGCTATTTTATAAGTGCTAATTTGGTTTTAGTGAGTTTATCTGGGTTGATCCTAGCTGTTTAGTGCTGCTTTATCCTTGTTAATGGCTGGATTCATGCCTTGTTTTTATTGAGCAATGATGATGATGATGGCCTTATTCTGAGCTATTTTATAAGTGCTGATTTGGTTTTAGTGAGTTCATATGGGTTGATTTTGCTGTTTAGTGCTGCTTTATCCTTGTTAATGGCAGATTTCTTGCCTTGTTTTTATTGAGCAATGATGATGATAATGGCCTTATTCTGAGCTATTTTATTAGTGCTAATTTTGTTTTAGTGAGTTCATATGGGTTGATTTTACTGTTTAGTACTGCTTTATCCTTGTTAATGGCAGATTTCTTGCCTTGTTTTTATTGAGCAATGATGATGATAATGGCCTTATTCTGAGCTATTTTATTAGTGCTAATTTTGTTTTAGTGAGTTCATATGGGTTGATTTTACTGTTTAGTGCTGCTTTATCCTTGTTAATGGCAGATTTCTTGCCTTGTTTTTATTGAGCAATGATGATGATAATGGCCTTATTCTGAGCTATTTTATTAGTGCTAATTTTGTTTTAGTGAGTTCATATGGGTTGATTTTACTGTTTAGTGCTGCTTTATCCTTATTAATGGCAGATTTCATGCCTTGTTTTTATTGAGCAATGATGATGATGATGGCCTTATTCTGAGCTATTTTATAAGTGCTGATTTGGTTTTAGTGAGTTCATATGGGTTGATTTTGCTGTTTAGTGCTGCTTTATCCTTGTTAATGGCAGATTTCTTGCCTTGTTTTTATTGAGCAATGATGATGATAATGGCCTTATTCTGAGCTATTTTATTAGTGCTAATTTGGTTTTAGTGAGTTCATCTGGGTTGATTTTACTGTTTAGTGCTGCTTTATCCTTGTTAATGGCAGATTTCTTGCCTTGTTTTTATTGAGCAATGATGATGATAATGGCCTTATTCTGAGCTATTTTATTAGTGCTAATTTTGTTTTAGTGAGTTCATATGGGTTGATTTTACTGTTTAGTGCTGCTTTATCCTTGTTAATGGCAGATTTCTTGCCTTGTTTTTATTGAGCAATGATGATGATAATGGCCTTATTCTGAGCTATTTTATTAGTGCTAATTTTGTTTTAGTGAGTTCATATGGGTTGATTTTACTGTTTAGTGCTGCTTTATCCTTGTTAATGGCAGATTTCATGCCTTGTTTTTATTGAGCAATGATGATGATGATGGCCTTATTCTGAGCTATTTTATAAGTGCTGATTTGGTTTTAGTGAGTTCATATGGGTTGATTTTGCTGTTTAGTGCTGCTTTATCCTTGTTAATGGCAGATTTCTTGCCTTGTTTTTATTGAGCAATGATGATGATAATGGCCTTATTCTGAGCTATTTTATTAGTGCTAATTTGGTTTTAGTGAGTTCATCTGGGTTGATTTTACTGTTTAGTGCTGCTTTATCCTTGTTAATGGCAGATTTCTTGCCTTGTTTTTATTGAGCAATGATGATGATAATGGCCTTATTCTGAGCTATTTTATAAGTGCTGATTTGGTTTTAGTGAGTTCATATGGGTTGATTTTGCTGTTTAGTGCTGCTTTATCCTTGTTAATGGCAGATTTCTTGCCTTGTTTTTATTGAGCAATGATGATGATGATGGCCTTATTCTGAGCTATTTTATTAGTGCTAATTTTGTTTTAGTGAGTTCATATGGGTTGATTTTACTGTTTAGTGCTGCTTTATCCTTGTTAATGGCAGATTTCTTGCCTTGTTTTTATTGAGCAATGATGATGATAATGGCCTTATTCTGAGCTATTTTATAAGTGCTGATTTGGTTTTAGTGAGTTCATATGGGTTGATTTTGCTATTTAGTGCTGCTTTATCCTTGTTAATGGCTGATTTCATGCCTTGTTTTGATTGAGCAATGATGCTGATGGCCTTATTCTGAGCTCTTTGTATAGAGACAACAGTGAAGAAAACACGAGGTCCTACACAATGCTTGAAGATTCATGCAAGACAGATGGAGGATAGAGAAGAAATTACTCTAGATAATGAAGGAGAGGCAATTGGTCCTACTGATGAAGCTGTAAATAACTTGAGCAAATTTTTGGGCACAGTGGCAAGGAATTCAGATTTTTGTCCATTAATTTACACAAATTGGAAGGGGATTAAAGATAAAGAAGCCATTTGGGAATATGTTAAAGTGAGAATATTATTATTGTTTCTTTTAGAAACTTTTTGGAAATGTACACATGTATTTTATTCTTACTAGCAAACAATTTTTGTGTTTTATAGGCTAAGTTCATTATTCCAACTGAAGGAAAGAGGATAGTCCTTGCTCGTATCAATGACAACTGGAGACGGTATAAGACCACAATCAAGCAAAATCATTTTCTGCCATACAAATGTGTTAACGAAATGCTGAAAAATCGTCCTAAAAGCATACCTGAGAGTCATTTTCGCAAGTTGATTGCTTATTGGAGAACTGAGAAAGTTAAGGTAAGACATGTGCAACTTATTGTAGTCTGTTTATGCAATTATGAGTTATATGAATTTATGAGTGAAATATGATAATTTTTTGATAATACTTGTCTCTTGCTATGTAGAAAATGTCTGCGCAGAATAAGAAAAATAGGGCACAACAGAAATTTAGCCATCGAAAGGGACCAATAAATTTTGCAAGAATACGTGCAAGATTGGTACAAATTTTTATTCTTTGTGCATTTGTATGTGTATGTGGGGTGCAAGAATACGTGCATTATTTTTAACTCTATATAAATGCTTGTTGAACTGGACTTATAGGCTGCTTCTAAGGAAATAATGAACCACCTACTCAAGCAGAAATGTTTGTTGAGACTCGCCAAAGCACAAAGGGAAAATCATTGGATGAAGACACTTTGGATGTTATTGTAAGTATTGGGAGTTAATTTGATTAAAATAGGTTATGGATTTCTTGTGTCTTGGTAATTTGTCCATCATTTGTGGTTATCTTTATGCTTGCAGTTGAGTTAAAACAATGCTGATACTATTCTTAATTGCTATTATTTGATTTGATGTTGTCAAATGATATATGTTTTGAGTCCAAGTGTGTAGTTACTCTTTTTTGTTATTATTATTTTTTCTTCACATTAATATAGGCACATCTGCAAGCTGAGAATAAAAAGTCTAAAGAATCAGCAATTAGAGCTTTTCAATCCATATTTGGCAAAGAGAAGGCAGGGAGAGTGCGATGTCACGGAAGAGTTACCACACCAACTTTGTTGAAGAAAAATGAAGAAATTGCCACCCTTAAGCAGCAACATGCAGTTGAGAAAGCATCATTAGAGGGTAAAGTTGATGTGATGCAAAAAGAAGTAGATGAACTAAAATCACTTGTTAAGATGATGTTGCAACAAAAAAGTTCAGGAGTGGACCTTGAGATGTTAGCTGCTCAACTAGGAAGCACTTTAGGCAATCCGAACAATGATGCGCATGAGGAGGTATTATTTATTGTTAAAGTTTCTATATTGTTATGATATATTCTCCTCTCTCTCTCAAACATTTTTAGTAGACATTATTAGTATTAAAGATGTGTAGTTTTATATTTGATTTTTTTTCTTTTTTTACAGGAAAACTATGTTGAAGGGGAAATCGAACTTGGTTAAGGTCAAATTTTTAAGAGCAAGTGTTACAGAGTAAAAGTCATGAACTTGTGGATCGGACATGATGATAAATCTATTTGCTACTTAGCTATTTTAACTCTTCTTTGTTATATTTTTTGCAACATTAGATGATATAGTTGAGGTTGTCATGATAGTATTGTGGTATCTTGAATGTGATTGTGGATCTTACAACAATCTTTGTAAGTCAAATTTGATGAAAAATGTTCAATTATTTTTTTTTTTGTGACTTTATTTAAATAGTTTAGATTATTTATTGACTATAAATAATTAAAAAAATGAAATTAATTTCATTCACGAAAAAACTACTATTGTAAATAAAGAATTATATATTACAAAAAACCGTTGTCAAAAGTTAAAAAGGACAACAGTGTTAAAACCGTTGCCAAAAAATAACAACAACGGTAACGCTTTAAAACCGTTTGTCTTACATTACTATAAAATGGCAATATTTTAAAACTGTTGCCAAAAAAACTAATGGTAACGCTTTTAAACCGTTGTCTTAGATGACTATATAATGGCAATGGTTTCAAAACCGTTGCCATAAAACCAGCTGGTAACGGTTTTAAACCGTTGTCTTAGACAACTATAAATTGGCAACAGTACAAAAACCATTACCAAAAAACGACACCAACGGTAATGCTTTAAAACCGTTGCTGTTGTGGATAACAAAACTACAACAGTTTAAAACCGTTGCCAATCCAGGTACGATTTTAAACCGTTGTATCAAGATAGAGAACGGTCTAAAACCGTTGCTTTCCGAGTAACGGTTTGAAACCGTTGTTTAAAATTTGTGTTCAAAACCGTTGCCTATACCAGTAACTTTGGCAACGGTTTTTTGGTTATCGTTGCCTTAGGTCAAAAACCGTTGCCTTTGAGCATTGGCAACGGCCGCATATACCACAGGTCAAAAACCGTTGCCAAAGCGTTGCCTAAAGTTTAGGGAACGGTTTTTCAGTCTACGGCAACAGTTTTTGACCGTTGCGAAAAGCCTTATTTGTTGTAGTGTTAGCCTAGTTTCACTAGCCTTTTTCTTATGTTTTCACTTGAATTGTGCACTTTCTTGAGCCATAAGCAAGCCAATTGGGTAGATTTTCATGCTTCCTTTGATTGAATCAACCATAGATGAATTAATGCAATTTCATGAGGTTTTATGCTATAATTGTCACATATTATGAAAGAATGAATATCTCATGATTTTGAGCATAGCTTTGATGTGTTTGGTTGATTAATGATAGGAGAAGAAAGCTTGGAGAAAGGTTGAAGCAAGAAGGAATGGCTAGGAGGAAGAGAGGACAAAAAGTTTGAGCAAAAGTTTGCCTCAAACTTTAGCTCAAACTTTTGGAATAAGTGAAAATGAACCAGGGAGCAAAAAGCTTGACCAAAAGTTTGCCTCAAACTTTTACACAAACTTTTGGGAGAAAAGCTTGAGCCAACGTTTGCCTCAAACTTTTGGGCAAATGTTGGCATCACAAATCAACACCCCGAGAGCAAAAGTTTGCGCCAACGTTTGCCTCAAACTTTTTGGCAAACGTTGGCGCCATGAACAACACACCCTGGAGAGCAAAAGTTTGCGCCAACGTTTGCCTCAAACTTTTTGGCAAACGTTGGCGCCATGAGTATGCAAGGGGGAGCCAACGTTTGAGCAAAAGTTTGACCCCAAACTTTGGCCCAAACGTTGGTAGCAGCAAGATAAGCCATCTGGTGTAAAAAGTTTGAGTAAAAGTTTGCCTCAAACTTTTACTCAAACTTTTACTCAAGCTTTTATAATTTACAACCCGGTTCACATTGGTTCTTTCTCCAACTCCAAGAGCAATCAACCAAGGCCTTTTTCAACCCAATTCCATCAAGAGCAAAGGCCCAATTCAAGGCTTGAAGACCATTTGAAGAAAGTGTATAAATAGCATAGGATTTAAGTTTTTCGAGGAGCTTTCTTTTCGGTTTTGATTGAGTGCACTTAGTAGAGAGCTCACTTTACATTTTTGGATTGTTGTTTTAATTCAAGGGAATTTGGGAGGAGAATTGATCTCTCTTCTTCCTTGTTCTTGCTTGAATACTCTTTACTTTTCTTGCTTCGGATCTTGGGTGGAGAATTGAAGAACTTCTGTTTCAATCTCACCTTGGGATCTTGTTTAATTCTCTGCTTAATCGAATTCCCGTTTCTGTTAATTGTTCTTCTTCTACTTTCTTTGCAATTTACAATTCCTCATTTCCTTTGCAATTGTTTTTGTTGGATCTAGGAAGGCATTGAGATCTAGACTTGGTTATCTAGTCTCTTGGGTCCTGAGATCTAAATTTCAATTTTACATTCTCTGTTTAATGCTTTTCAATCTCATTTACATTTCTGTTTTTAGATCCGATTCAATCCAAGTTATCTTCTACTTCTCTGTTTGTTGCAATTTACTTTTCCTTGTTTAATTTCTGCAAATCCAATTCCAAATTCCCTTTATAATTCAAGCCATTTACATTTCTTGCAATTTAAGATTCTGCAATTTACATTTCTTGCGTTCTAAGTTTCTGCCATTTAATTTCTTGTTCTTTAAGATTCAGCACTTTAAATTTCAGTTCTCTTTAATTTCATGCAATTTACCCATTCCCTTTACTTTCCATGCAATTTAAATTCTGTGAATCACAAATCTCTCAACCAAATCTTGATTCGCTTGACTAAATCAACCACTAAACTAAAATTGCTCAATCCTTCAATCCCTGTGGGATCGACCTCACTCCCGTGAGTTATTATTACTTGATGCGACCCGGTGCACTTGCCGGTGAGTTTTGTGTCGGATCGTTTTCCGCACATCAGTTGTGCTGACCGGTTTTTTTTTCGTTGTGCTGACCGATTTTTTCCCTTTTTTTACGTTGTGATGACCTTTTTTTTTTACGTTGTGCTGACCGGTTCCCCCCACCCTTTTTTTTACGTTGTGCAGTTGTGCTGACCTTTTTTTTCCCTTTTTTACGTTGTGCTGACCTTTTTTCTTTTTTTCTTTTTTTTTTACGTTGTTCTGGCCGGTTTTTCCCCTTTTTTTACGTTGTGCTGACAGTTTTTTTCACGTTGTGCTGACCGGTTTTTTCCCCTTTTTTACCCTGTGCTGACCGGTTTTTTTACGTTGTGCTGACCGGTTTTTTTCCCTTTTTTTACGTTGTGCTGAGCGGTTTTTTTTTACATTGTGCTAGGCGGTTTTTTTTAGGTTGTGCTGACCGGTTTCCCCCACCCTTTTTTTAACGTTGTGCAGTTGTGCTGACCTATTTTTTCCCCTTTTTTACATTGTGCTGACCGTTTTGTTCTTTTTTTTATGTTGTTCTGACCGATTTTTTTCCCTTTTTTAACATTGTGCTGACTATTTTTTTTATTTTTATCTTTTTTACATTGTGCTGACCGGTTTTTTTCCCCTTTTTTACGTTGTGCTGATCGGTTTTTTTTTGCGTTGTACAAACCGATTTTTTCCCTTTTTTACGTTGTGCTGACCGGTTTTTTTTCCGTTGTGCTGACCAATTTTTTTCCCTTTTTTTACGTTGTGATGACTTTTTTTTTACGTTGTGCTGACCGGTTCCCCCCTTTTTTTACGTTGTGCAGTTGTGCTGACCTTTTTTTCCCTTTTTTTACGTTCTGCTGACCGTTTTTTATTTTTTTTCTTTTTTTTACATTGTTCTGACCGGTTTTTTTCCCTTTTTTTATGTTGTTGGTGCGCGAAATTGTGAACAATACTTTTTCACAACTCAAATAATCCCCGGTAATGGCTCCAAGAACTTGGTGGCTCAATACCATGGCATTACACAACTTCGCACAACTAACCAGCAAGTGCACTGGGTCGTCCAAGTAATAAACCTTACGTGAGTAAGGGTCGATCCCACGGAGATTGTTAGTATTGAAGCAAGCTATGGTCATCTTGTAAATCTTAGTCAGGCAAACTCAGATGTATATGGTGATGAACGAAAATAACATAAAGATAAAGATAGAGATACTTATGTAATTCATTGGTGTAAGAGCTTCAGACAAGTGTATGAAGATGCCTTCCCTTCCGTCTCTCTGCTTTCCTAATGCCTTCATCCAATCCTTTCTTACTCCTTTCCATGGCAAGCTCGTGTAAGGTTTCACTGTTGTCAGCAGCTACCTCCCATCCGCGCAGTGAAAGCTAATGCACACACTCTGTCACAGTGCTGCCAATCATCGGTTTGGTTCCCTCCCCTACCGGAATAGAATAACTCTTTTGCGTCTGTCACTAACGCCCAGTAGGTTACAGGTTTGAAGCACGTCACAGTCATTCAATCATTGAATCCTACTCAGAACACCACAGACAAGGTTAGACCTTCCGGATTCTCTTGAATGCTGCCATCAGTTCTTGCCTATACCACGAAGACTTTGATCTCACGGAATGGCTGGCTCATTTGTCAGGCGAGCACTCGGTTGTCAGGCGATCAACCATGCATCGTGCAATCCGGAATCCAAGAGATATTCACTAAGCCTCAAATGCTTGTAGAACAAGAGTGGTTGTCAGTCACCTTGTTCATAGGTGAGAATGATGATGAGTGTCAATCATCACCTTCATCAAGTTGAAGAACAAGTGATATCTTGGTAAAAGAACAAGCGGAATTGAATAGAAGAACTATAGTAATTGCATTAATACTCGAGGTACAGCAGAGCTCCACACCTTAATCTATGGTGTGTAGAAACTCCACCGTTGAAAATACATAAGAACAAGGTCTAGGCATGGCCGTGAGGCCAGCCTCCCCAAAGTGATCAAAGGATCAAAAATAATCCAAAGATTCTTAAATACAATAGTAAAAGGTCCTACTTATAGAAAACTAGTAGCCTAAGGTGTACAGAAATGAGTAAATGACATAAAAATCCTCTTCCGGGCCCACTTGGTGTGTGCTTGGGCTGAGCAATGAAGCAAATTTCGTGTAGAGACTCTTCTTGGAGTTAAACGCCAGCTTTGGTGCCAGTTTGGGCGTTTAACTCCCATTTGGGTGCCAGTTCCAGTGTTTAACGCTGGGATTTCTTGAGGTGACTTTGAACGCCGGTTTGGGCCATCAAATCTTGGGCAAAGTATGGACTATCATATATTGCTGGAAAGCCCAGGATGTCTACTTTCCAACGCCGTTGAGAGCGCGCCAATTGGGCTTCTGTAGCTCCAGAAAATCCGCTTCGAGTGCAGGGAGGTCAGAATCCAACAGCATCTGCAGTCCTTTTTGGTCTCTGGATCAGATTTTTGCTCAGGTCCCTCAATTTCAGCCAGAAAATACCTGAAATCACAGAAAAACACACAAACTCATAGTAAAGTCAGAAAAGTGAATTTAACTAAAAACTAATAAAAATATACTAAAAACTAACTAGATCATATCAAAAACATACTAAAAACAATGCCAAAAAGCATACAAATTATCCGCTCATCACAACACCAAACTTAAATTGTTGCTTGTCCCCAAGCAACTGAAAATCAAATAAGATAAAAGGAAGAGAGTATGCAATGAATTCCAAAAACATCTGTGAAGATCAATATTAATTAGATGAGCGGGGCTTTTAACTTTTTGCCTCTGAACAGTTTTGGCATCTCAATCTATCCTTTGAAATTCAGAATGGTTGGCTTCTTTAGGAACTTAGAATCCAGATGGTGTTAATGATTCTCCTAGTAAAGTATGATGATTCTTGAACATAGCTATTTATTGAGTCTTGGCTGTGGCCCAAAGCACTCTGTCTTTCCAGTATTACCACCGGATACATACATGCCACAGACACATAATTGGGTGAACCTTTTCAGATTGTGATTTAGCTTTGCTAAAGTCCCCAATTAGAGGTGTCCAGGGTTCTTAAGCACACTCTTATTTGCCTTGGATCACAACTCTTATTTTTTTCGTTTTCTTTTTTTTTTTTCTCTTTTTTTTTTTTTTGAATAGCAATGCTTTTTCTTGCTTCAAGAATCATTTTATTGATTTTTCAGATCCTCAATAACATGTCTCCTTTTTCATCATTCTTTCAAGAGCCAACATTCATGAACCACAAATTCAAGATACATATGCACTGTTTAAGCATACATTCAGAGAACAAAAATATTGCCACACATCAAAATAATTAAACTATTATAAAATTCAAATTCATGCAATTCTTCCTTTTTCAATTAAGCACATTTTTATTCAAGAAAGGTGATGGATTCATAGGACATTCATAACTTTAAGGCATAGACACTAAGACACTAATGATCATAAGACACAAGCATGGATAACATAAAGCACTAAAATTCGAAAAACAAAGGAATAAAGAACAAGGAAATCAAGGAATGGGTCCACCTCAGTGATGGCGGCTCTTCCTTGCTTTTGAAGGTCCTATGGAGTGCTTGAGCTCCTCAATGTCTCTTCCTTGCCTTTGTTGCTCCTCTCTCATGATTCTTTGTTCTTCTCTAATTTCATGGAGGAGAATGGAGTGTTCTTGGTGCTCCACCCTTAGTTGTCCCATGTTGGAACTCAATTCTCCTAGGGAGGTGTTTAGTTGCCCCCAATAGTCTTGTGGAGGAAAATTCATCCCTTGAGGAATCTCAGGGATCTCATGACGGATCTCCGGATATTCACCCTTTTTGAGTGAAAAGGGGACTTCGGGGATCACCTTCTTCAAGGCCACAACTTCATAGAAGTGGTCTTGATGCACCCTTGAGAGGAATCTATCCATCTCCCATGACTCGGAGGTGGAAGCCTTTGCCTTCCCTTTCCTCTTTCTAGAGGTTTCTCCGGCCTGGATGCCATAAATGGTATGGAAAAACGAAAAAAAGCAACGCTTTCACCACACCAAACTTAAAATGTTTGCTCGTCCTCGAGCAAAAGAAGAAAGAAGAGAGTAGAAGAAGAAGAAATGAGGAGGAGGGAGATGGTGGTGTATTCGGCCAAGGAGGGGGAGAAGTGGTGTTTAGGTAGTGGGAAAATGAAGGGTAAAGAGGGGTTATATAGGAAAGATGGGGATGAGGGTTCGGCCATTTGAGGGTGGGTTTGGGAGGGAAAGTGGTTTGAATTGAAGGGTGAGGTTGGTGGGGTTTTATGAAGGATGGATGTGAGTGGTGAAGAGAAAGAGGGATTTGATAGGTGAGGGGTTTTGGGGAAGAGGTGTTGAGGTGATTGGTGAATGGGGGAAGAAGAGAGAGAGTGATAGTGGGGTCCTGTGGGGTCCACAGATCTGTAGTGTCAAGGAAAAGGCATCCTTGCACCAAATGGCATCAAAATCCACGTTTGAGCCTTTTCTGGCGTTAAACGCCGGGCTGGTGCCCATTCCTGGCGTTTAACGCCAGGTTTTTGCCCTTTACTGGCGTTTAACGCAGTCTGGTGCCCCTTTTGGCGTTAAACGCCCAGAAGGGTGCCAGACTGGGCGTTAAACGCCCAACTGCTAGGTGACTGGCGTTTGAACGCCAGCAGCATCTTCCTCCAGGGTGTGCTGTTTTTCTTCCTGTTTTCATTTTGTTTTTGCTTTTTTCATTGTTTTTGTGATTCTTATGATCATCAACCTATAAAAAAGATAAAATAACAAAAGAAAATAATTAATTATAAAACATTGGGTTGCCTCCAACAAGCGCTTCTTACTGTCATTAGCTTGACAGAGGACTCTCATGGAGCCTCAGAGATGCTCAGAACCGTGTTGGAACTTCCCAACACCAAACTTAGAGTTGATTGTGGCCTCCCAACACCAAACTTAGAGCTGACTGTGAGGGCTCTGTTTGGCTCTGTTTGAGAGAAGCTCTTCATGCTTCTTTTCCATGATGACAGAGGGATATCCTTGGGCCTTAAACACCAAGGATTCTTCATTCACTTGAATGATCAACTCTCCTCTATCAACATCAATCACAGCCTTTGCTGTGGCTAGGAAGGGTCTGCCAAGGATGATGGATTCATCCATGCACTTCCCAGTCTCTAGGACTATGAAATCAGTAGGAATGTAATGGTCTTCAACCTTAACCAGAACATCTCTACAAGTCCATAGGCTTGTTTTCTTGAGTTGTCTGCCATCTCTAGTGAGATTTTTGCAGCTTGCACCTCAAAGATCCCTAATTTCTCCATTACAGAGAGGGGCATGAGGTTTACACTTGACCCAAGTCACACAAGGCCTTCTTGAAGGTCATGGTGCCTATGGTACAAGGTATAGAAACCTTCCCAGGATCCTGCCTCTTTTGAGGCAATTGCTGCCTAGACAAGTTATCCAGTTCTTTGGTGAGCAAAGGGGGTTCATCCTCCCAAGTCTCATTTCCAAATAACCTGTCATTTAGCTTCATGATTGCTCCAAGGTATTTAGCAACTTGCTCTTCAGTGACATACTCATCCTCTTCAGAGGAAGAATACTCATCAGAGCTCATGAAAGGCAGAAGTAAGTCCAATGGAATCTCTATGGTCTCATTTTGAGCCTCAGATTTCCATGGTTCCTCATTAGGGAACTCGGTGGAGGTTAGTGCACGCCCATTGAAGCCTTCCTCAGTGGCGTCCACTTCCTCTCCATCCTCTCCAAATTCGGCCATGTTTATGGCTTTGTACTCTCCTTTTGGATTTTCTTCTGTGTTGCTTGGGAGAGTACTTGGAGGGAGTTCAGTAACTTTCTTGCTCAGCTGTCCCACTTGTGCCTCCAAATTTCTAATGGAGGACCTTGTTTCATTCATGAAACTTTGAGTGGTTTTAATTAGATCAGAGACCATAGTTGCTAAGTCAGAGGGGTTCTGCTTAGGATTCTCTATCTGTTGCTGAGAAGATGATGGAAAAGGTTTGCCATTGTTAAACCTGTTTCTTCCACCATTATTATTGAAACCTTGTTGAGGTCTCTCTTGATTTTTTCATGAGAGATTTGGGTGATTTCTCCATGAAGAATTATAGGTGTTACCATAGGATTCTCCTAGGTAATTCACCTCTTCCATTGAAGGGTTCTCAGGATCATAAGCTTCTTCCTCAGATGAAGCATCCTTAGTACTACTTGGTGCATTTTGCATTCCAGACAGACTTTGAGAAATCAAATTGACTTGTTGAGTCAATATTTTATTCTGAGCCAAAATGGCGTTCAGAGTATCAATCTCAAGAACTCCTTTCTTCTGACTTGTCCCATTGTTCACAGGATTTCTCTCAGAAGTGTACATGAATTGGTTATTTGCAACCATTTTAATGAGCTCTTGAGCTTCTGTAGGCGTCTTCTTCAGATGAAGAGATCCTCCAGCAGAGCTATCCAAGGACATCTTAGATAGTTCAGAGAGACCATCATAGAAAATACCTATGATGCTCCATTCAGAAAGCATGTCAGAAGGACATTTCTGATCAATTGTTTGTATCTTCCCAAGCTTCATAGAGGGATTCTCCATCTTCTGTCTGAAGGTTTGGATTCCACTCTAAGCTTACTCCATCTTGTGGTGGAAAGAACTTTGCCAAGAAGGCATTGACTAGCTTTTCCCAAGAGTCCAGGCTTTCTTTAGGTTGAGAGTCCAAACCTATTCTAGCTCTGTCTTACAGCAAAAGGGAATAGCATCAGTCTATAGACCTCAGGGTCTACCCCATTAGTCTTGACTGTGTCACAGATTTGCAAGAATTCAGCTAAGAACTGATGAGGATCTTCCATTGGAAGTCCATGGAACTTGCAATTTGTTGCATTAGAGAAACTAATTGAGGCTTAAGCTCAAAGTGTTTGCTCAATGGCAGGGATAGAGATGCTTCTCCCATAGAAATCAGGAGTAGGTGCAGTAAAGTCACCAAGCACCTTCCTTGCATTGTTGGCATTGTTGTTGTTTTCGGCTGCCATTTGTTCTTCTTCCTTGAAGAATTCGGTCAGGTGCTCTAAAGAGAGTTGTGCTTTGGCTTCTCTTAGCTTCTCTTCAAGGTCCTTTCAGGTTCAGGATCAGCTTCAACAAGAATGCCTTTGTCTCTGCTCTGCTCATATGAAAGAGAAGAAACAGAAAGTGTGGAATCTCTATGTCACAGTATAGAGATTCCTTGAAATGTCAGAGGAAAAGAGAAATAGAAAGAAGAAGAAGAAGAAGAACTTTAAAGAAGGTTCGAATTGTGCATTTAGAAGGAGTGGTATTAGATAAGGTTCGAATTGTGCATTTAGAAGGAGTGGTACTCCATAAATAGAAGGATGTGGGAAGGAGGGAAGAGAATTTTCGAAAATTCATTTAAAAGATTTTGACAACATTTTGAAAATTTGATTGATAATTTTTGAAATTAAAAGTGAAAAAGAATCAAGTGATTTTGAAAAAGATTTTAAAATTAGAAATTAAAAAGATTTGATTGAAAATATTTTGAAAAAGATGTGGTTAAAAAGATTAATTGAAAAGTTATGGTTTTAAAAAAATGTGATTGAGAAGATTGATTTGAAAACAATTTTAAAAGATATGATTTGAAAACAATTGAAAAGATTTGATTTTAAAAATTAATGACTTGCCTAACAAGAAAAGATATGATTCAAACATAAAACCTTCCTCAACAGAAAAGGCAACAATTTTGAGATGTTCAATCAAATCATTAATTGTTAGTAAGTATCTTTTAAAAAAGGAAAGAAATTGATTTTGAAAACATTTGATTGAAAAGATTTGATTTGAAAAAGATTTTGATTTTGAAAAACTAAAAAAATTGATTGAAAACAAAATCTTCCCCCTAGCACCATCCTGGCGTTAAAACGCCCAGAATGGTATACATTCTGGCGTTTAACGCCCAAAATGCTACCTCTTGGGCGTAAACGCCCAAACAGGTGCCCTGGCTGGCGTTTAAACGCCAGTCTGCCTTCTTCACTGGGCATTTTTGAATGCTCAGCTTTTTCTATGTAATTCCTCTGCAGTATGTTCTGAATCTTCAATTCTTGTATCATTGACTTGAAAAGGACACAAATTAAAATATTTTTGGATTTTTAATATCAAAATGCAAAAGGAATCAATTAACAATGCATGCAAGACACCAAACTTAGCAGTTTGTATTACGACCTATATGAGACACACAAAATACTTCAAGTCATAGAATTCAAAGATCAAAACAAAGAAATATATGCATGGATTCGAAAATTATAACAAAAACATGCATTTGACACCAAACTTAGGATGAGACACTAAACTTAAGCAAGAAACATCAAATATTTTTGGTCTTTTTATGATTTTGTAAATTTTTTTGTGTTTTTTCGAAAATTAAGTGGGAAAAGGCATCAAAATTCTTAATGAGAATTCCAGGAATCAGTGCAATGCTAGTCTAAGACTCCGGTCCAGGAATTAGACATGGCTTCACAGCAGCCAAGCTTTCAAAGAAAGCTTCGGTCCAAAAACATAGACATGACAGAGGCCAGCCAAGCCTTAGCAAATCACTGCTCCAAAAGCAAGATTGATAAGAAATCAACAAGTTCTTGTGTGATAAGTTGAAACTCGGTCCAATGAGATTAGACATGGTTCTCAGCCAGCCAGATTTCAACAAATCATCATGAAACTCTAGAATTCATCTTCAAGAATTTCGAAAAAAATATACCTAATCTAAGCAACAAGATGAACCGTCAGTTGTCCAGCTAAACAATCCCGGGCAATAACACCAAAACTTGATGTTGTTGCCGGATCTTGGCACTGATGTTACCAAAAAGCTGCTCAAAACTTGAACAATCCCCGGCAACGGCGCCAAAAAACTTGGTGCGCGAAATGTGAACAATACTTTTTCACAACTCAAATAATCCCCGGTAATGGCTCCAAGAACTTGGTGGCTCATACCATGGCATTACACAACTTCGCACAACTAACCAGCAAGTGCACTGGGTCGTCCAAGTAATAAACCTTACGTGAGTAAGGGTCGATCCCACGGAGATTGTTAGTATTGAAGCAAGCTATGGTCATCTTGTAAATCTTAGTCAGGCAAAACTCAGATGTATATGGTGATGAACGAAAATAACATAAAGATAAAGATAGAGATACTTATGTAATTCATTGGTGTAAGAGCTTCAGACAAGTGTATGAAGATGCCTTCCCTTCGTCTCTCTGCTTTCCTAATGCCTTCATCCAATCCTTTCTTACTCCTTTCCATGGCAAGCTCGTGTAAGGTTCACTGTTGTCAGCAGTACCTCCCATCCGCGCAGTGAAGCTAATGCACATACTCTGTCACAGTGCTGCCAATCCCGGTTTGGTTCCCTCCCTACCGGAATAGAATAACTCTTTTGCGTCTGTCACTAACGCCCAGTAGGTTACAGGTTTGAAGACGTCAGTCATTCAATCATTGAATCCTACTCAGAACACCACAGACAAGGTTAGACCTTCCGGATTCTCTTGAATGCTGCCATCAGTTCTTGCCTATACACGAAGACTCTGATCTCACGGAATGGCTGGCTCGTTTGTCAGGCGAGCACTCGGTTGTCAGGCGATCAACCATGCATCGTGCAATCCGGAATCCAAGAGATATTCACTAAGCCTCAAATGCTTGTAGAACAAGAGTGGTTGTCAGTCACCTTGTCATAGGTGAGAATGATGATGAGGGTCAATCATCACCTTCATCAAGTTGAAGAACAAGTGATATCTTGGTAAAAGAACAAGCGGAATTGAATAGAAGAACTATAGTAATGCATTAATAC
>NC_080383.1:37022671-37083906 GCF_014773155.1 Arachis stenosperma | reverse complement strand
TGTACTAACCTATTTTTTCCCTTTTTTTATGTTGTGCTGACCATTTTTTTATGTTGTTTTCACCGGTTTTTCCCCTTTTTTTACGTTGTGGTGACCTTTTTTTGTTTTTTTACGTTGTGCTGACCGATTTTTTTCCTCTTTTTACGTTGTGCTGACTGGTTTCTTTTTACGTTGTGCTGACCGGTTTTTTCCCTTTTTTAATTTGTGCTGACCGGTTTCTTCCCTTTTTTTACGTTGTGCTGACCGGTTTTTTTTTACGTTGTGCTGACCGGTTTTTTCCCTTTTTTACGTTGTGCTAACCGATTTTCCTTTTTATTTTATTATTTTTTTTTACGTTGTGATGACCAGTTTTTTTCCCCTTTTTTTCCGTCGTCTGACCATTTTTTTTACGCTGTGCTGACCGATTTTTTCTTACCTTTTTTAGGTTGTGCTAACCGTTTTTTCGTTGTGCTTACCGATTTTTTTCGTTGTGCTGACTGGTTTTTTCCCTTTTTTTACGTTGTGCTGACCGTTTTCTTTTTTACATTGTGCAGACCGATTTTTTTTCCGTAGCGCTGAGAGGTTTTTTTCCCTTTTTTACGTTGTGCTGACCGTTTTTTTTTACGTTGTGTTGACCGGTTCCCCCACACTTTTTTTTACGTTGTGCAGTTATGCTTTCCGGTTTTTTCCCATTTTTTATGTTGTGCTGACCGGTTTTTTTTTACATTGTGCTGATCGGTTTTTTTTTGTTGTGCTGCCTGGTTTTTTTTTCCTTTTTTACGTTGTGCTGACCGGTTTTTTCCCCTTTTTTACGTTGTGCTGACCGATTTTTTTTACGTTGTGCTGACTGGTTCTTTTATACATTGTACTGACTGATTTTTTTCCCTTTTTTACGTTGTGCTGATTTTTTTCATTTTGCTGACCGATTTTTCTCTTTTTTTACGTTGTGCTTACTGGTTTTTTTTTCGTTGTGCTGACCATTTTTTCCCTTTTTTAACGTTGTGCTGACCATTTTTCCTTTTTTTTTACGTTGTTCTGACCGGTTTTTTTCCTTTTTTTACGTTGTGGTGACCTTTTTTTGTTTTTTTACGTTGTGCTGACCGGTTTTTTTCCTCTTTTTACGTTGTGCTGACCAGTTTTTTTACGTTGTGCTGACCGGTTTTTTACCTTTTTTTACGTTGTGTTGACCGGTTTTTTTACGTTTTGATGACCATTTTTTTTCGTTGTGCTGACCGTTTTTTTCCCTTTTTTTACGTTGTGCTGACCGGTTTTTTTTTTACGTTGTGCTGATCGGTTTTTTCCCCTTTTTTTCGTTGTGCTGATCGGTTTTCCTTTTTTTTCGTTTTTTTTTACGTTGTGAAGACCAGTTTTTTTCCTCTTTTTTCGTTGTGCTGACCATTTTTTTTTACGCTGTGCTGACCGATTTTTTTTACCTTTTTTAGGTTGTGCTAACCATTTTTTTCGTTGTGCTTACCGGTTTTTTTCGTTGTGCTGACTGATTTTTTTCCCATTTTTTACGTTGCGCTGACCATTTTTTTTTACGTTGTGCTGACCGGTTTTTTTTGTTGTGCTAACTGATTTTTTCCCTTTATTACGTTGTGCTGACCGGTTTTTTTTATACGTTGTGCTGACCGGTTCCCCCCACCTTTTTTTTACGTTATACAGTTGTGCTGACCTGTTTTTGTTCCCTTTTTTTTACGTTTTGCTGACCGTTTTTTTTTACGTTGTGCTGACCTGTTTTTATCCCCTTTTTTATGTTCTGCTAACCCTTTTTTTATGTTGTGCTAACCGGTTTTTTCCTTATTTTTGTTTTTTGTTTTTCGGTTTTTTTTTTTGTTTTTTTTCTTTGTTTTTTTTACGTTGTGCTGACCATTTTTTTATTTTTTTTGTTGTGCTGACCGATTTTTCTTTTCGTTGTGCTGACCAGTTTTTTCCCCTTTTTTACGTTGTGCTGACCGTTTTTTCTTTTTTTTTTGTTGTGCTAACCGGTTTTTTCCTTTTTTTTACGTTGTGCTGACTATTTTTTTTCCTTGTGCTGACCGGTTTTTTTCCTTTTTTACGTTGTGCTGACCGTTTTTTTTACGTTGTGCTGACGGTTTTTTTCCCCTTTTTTACGTTGTGCTGACAGTTTTTTTTTACGTTGTGCTGACCGGTTCCCCCCACCATTTTTTTACATTGTGCAGTTGTGCTGACCTATTTTTTTTCCCTTTTTTACTTTGTTCTGACCGATTTTTTTCCATTTTTTTACGTTGCGCTGACCATTTTTTTTTACGTTGTGCTGACCGATTTTTTCCTCTTTTACGTTGTGCTGACCGTTTTTTTTAGGTTGTGCTGACCGGTTTTTTCCCTTTTTTTACGTTTTGCTGACCGTTTTTTTTACGTTGTGCCGATTGGTTTTTTTTTTGTTGTGCTGACCGATTTTTTCCCTTTTTTTACGTTGTGCTACCGGTTTTTCCCCTTTTTTATGTTGTGCTGACCGGTTTTTCTTCTTTTTTTATTTTTTTATTTTTTTTACGTTGTGCTGACCAATTTTTTCCCTTTTTTTTACGTTGTGCTAATCATTTTTTTTACGTTGTGCTGACCGGTTCCCCCCACCCTTTTTTTTTACGTTATGCAGTTGCGCTGACCTATTTTTACCCTTTTTTTACATTGTGCTGACCGTTTTTTTTTTTTTTTTTATGTTGTGCTGACTGGTTTTTTTCCCTTTTTTTATGTTGTGCTAACCGTTTTTTTTCGATGTGTTGACAGGTTTTTTTTTCCTTTTTACGTTGTGCTGACCGGTTTCTCCCACCTTTTTTTTACGTTGTGCAGTTGTGCTGACCTATTTTTTCCCTTTTTTTACGTTGTGCTGACCGTTTTTTCTTTTTTTTTTACGTTGTTCTGACCGGTTTTTCTACCTTTTTACGTTGTGCTTATCGGTTTTTTTTAAGTTGTGCTGATCGGTTTTTTCCCTTTTTTTACGTTATGCTGACCGGTTTTTTTATACGTTGTGCTGACCGGTTTTTTCCCTTTTATACGTTGTGCTGACTGTTTTTTTTTTACGTTGTGCTGACCAGTTTTTTTCCCCTTTTTTTACGTTATGCTGACCGGTTTTTTTTGTTACATTGTGCTGACCGATTTTTTTCGCTTTTTTACGTTGTGCTGACCGTTTTTTTTAATTGTGATGACCGGTTTTTTTCCTTTTTTTTTTACGTTGTGCTGACCGGTCCCCCACCTTTTTTTTACGTTGTCCAGTTGTGCTGACCTATTTTTTCCCTTTTTTTTACGTTGTGCTGACCATTTCTTTCTTTTTTTACGTTGTTTTGATCGGTTTTTTTCCCTTTTTTTACGTTGTGCTGACCGTTTTTTTCCCATTTTTTACGTTGTGCTGACCGATTTTTTTTCGTTGTGCTGACCGGTTTTTTCAGTTTTTTTACATTTTGCTGACCATTTTTTTTACGTTATGCTGATCGATTTTTTTCTCTTTTTTACGTTGTGCTGACCGATTTTTCTTTTTTGTTTTTTTTATTTTTTTTACGTTGTGATGACGAGTTTTTTCTCCTTTTTTACGTTGAGCTTACCCTTTTTTTTCGTTGTGCTTACTGGTTTTTTTTCGTTGTGCTGACCGGTTTTTTCCCTTTTTTTACGTTGTGCTGACCGGTTTTTTTCCCTTTTTTTACGTTGTGCTGACAATTTTTTTTACGTTGTGCTGACCGATTTTTTTCCCTTTTTTACGTTGTGCTGGCCGTTTTTTTTTCTCGTTGTGCTGACCGGTTTTTTTTACGTTGTGCTGACCGGTTCTCCCCACCTTTTTTTTACATTATGCAGTTGTGCTGACCTATTTTTTTCTCTTTTTTTACGTTGTGCTGAGCAATTTTTCCCTTTTTTACGTTGTGCTGACCGGTTTTTTTTACGTTGTGCTGACCAGTTCACCCACTCTTTTTTTTACGTTGTGCAGTTATGCTGACCGGTTTTTTTCCATTTTTAGGTTGTGCTGACCATTTTTTTTACATTGTGCTGACCGATTTTTTTTCGTTGTACTGCCCGGTTTTTTTTTCATTTTTTACCTTGTGCTGACCGGTTTTTTCCCATTTTTTACGTTGTGCTGACTGTTTTTTTTTTACGTTGTGTTGACTAATTTTCCCCCCTTTTTTTTACATTGTTCTGACCTGTTTTTTTTATATGTTGTGATGACCGATTTTTTTACCTATTTTACATTGTGCTAACCGTTTTTTTTGTTGTGCTGACCGATTTTTTTCCCTTTTTTATGTTGTGCTGACCGTTTTTTTTTGTTGTGTTGACCGGTTTTTTTCCTTTTTTTACGTTGTGCTAACCGTTTTTTTTCGTTGTGCTGACCGGTTTTTTTCCTTTTTTTACTCTGTCCTGACCGTTTTTTTTTACGTTGTGCTGACCGATTTTTTCCCCTTTTTTACGTTGTGCTGACCGGTTTTTTTTTACGTTGTGCTGACCGTTTCCCCCCACCCTTTTTTTTACGTTGTGCAGTTGTGCTAACCTAATTTTTTCCCCTTTTTTTACGTTGTGCTGAACGTTTATTTTTTTTTACGTTGTTCTGACTAGTTTTTTTTCCCTTTTTACGTTGTGCTGACCATTTTTTTTACGTTGTGCTGACCGATTTTTTTTCCCTTTTTACATTGTGCTGACCGGTTTTTTTTACGTTATGCTGACCGGTTTTTTCCCTTTTTTTATGTTATCCTGACCGTTTTTTTATTTTTTTACGTTGTGTTGACCGGTTTTTTTCGTTGTGCTGACCGGTTTTTTCCTCTTTTTTACGTTGTGCTGACCGATTTTTATTTTTTTTACGTTGTGCTGACCGTTTTTTTCTCTTTTTTTTACGTTGTGCTGACAATTCTTTTTACGTTGTGCTGACCGATTTTTTCCCTTTTTTACGTTGTGCTGGCCGTTTTTTTTCTCGTTGTGCTAACCGGTTTTTTTTACGTTGTGCTGACCGGTTCTCCCCACCTTTTTTTACATTATGCAGTTGTGCTGACCTATTTTTTTTCTCTTTTTTTACGTTGTGCTGACCATTTTTTCCCTTTTTTTACGTTGTTCTGACCGGTTTTTTCCCCTTTTTTTACATTGTGCTGACCGGTTTTTTTTACGTTGTGCTGACCAATTTTTTTCCCTTTATTACGTTGTGCTAACCGTTTTTTTTCGTTGTGCTTACTAGTTTTTTTTTCGTTGTGCTGACCGGTTTTTTTTCCTTTTTTTCGTTGTGCTGACCATTTTTTTAATGTTGTGCTGACCATTTTTTTTACGTTGTGCTGACTGGATTTCTTTTTTTTTTATTTTTTTACGTTGTGCTGACCGATGTTTTCCCTTTTTTAACGTTGTGCTGACCCTGTTTTTTACATTGTGCCTACCGATTTTTTTCCCTTTTTTCGTTGTGCTGACCATTTTTCTTTCGTTGTGCTTACCGGTTATTTTTTTCGTTGTGTTGACCGATTTTTTCCACTTTTTTACGTTGTGCTGACCGGTTTTTCTTTTTTTTTGTTTTTCTTATTTTTTTACGTTGTGCTGACCGGCTTTTTCCCTTTTTTACGTTGTGCTGGCCATTTTTTTACGATGTGCTGACCGGTTCCCGCCACCTTTTTTTTTCATTATGCAGTTGTGTTGACCTATTTTTTTCCCTTTTTTTACGTTGTGCTGACCATTTTTTCTTTTTTTGTATGTTGTCGGACCGGTTTTTTTTCCCTTTTTTACGTTGTGCTGACCGTTTTTTGTTTTTTTTACGTTGTTGATGTGTAGAAAATGATCCGACACAAAACTCACCGGCAAGTGCACCGGGTCGCATCAAGTAATAATAACTCACGGGAGTGAGGTCGATCCCACAGGGATTGAAGGATTGAGCAATTTTAATTTAGTGGTTGATTTAGTCAAGCGAATCAAGATTTGGTTGAGTGATTTGTGATTTGCAGAATTTAAATTGCATGGAAAGTAAAGGGAATGGGTAAATTGCATGAAATTAAAGAGAACTGAAATTTAAAGTGCTGAATCTTAAAGTGCAAGAAATTAAATGGCAGAAACTTAGAACGCAAGAAATGTAAATTGCAGAATCTTAAATTGCAAGAAATGTAAATGGCTTGAATTATAAAGGGAACTGGGAATTGGATTTGCAGAAATTAAACAAGGAAAAGTAAATTGCAACAAACAGAGAAATAGGAGATGACTTGGATTAAATCGGATCTTAAAACAGAAATGTAAATGAGATTGAAAAGCATTAAACAGGGAATGAAAAATTGGAATTCAGATCTCAGGACCCAAGAGACTAGATAACCAAGTCTAGATCTCAATGCCTTCCTAGATCCAACAAAAACAATTGCAAAGGAAATGAGGAATTGTAAATTGCAAAGAAAGTAGAAGAAGAGGCAATTAGCTAAAACTGAAATTCAATTAAGGAGTAAATAAACAGAGAGATCTCAGGATGAGATTGAAACAGAATTCCTTCAATTCTCCAACCCAAGATCCAAGACAATTAGGCAAACTTTTGCGCAAACTTTTTGCTCCCTGGTTCATTTTCACTTATTCCAAAAGTTTGAGCTAAAGTTTGAGGCAAACTTTTGCTCAAACTTTTTGTTCTCTCTTCCTCCTAGCCATTCCTTCTTGCTTCAACCTTTCTCCAAGCTTTCTTCACCTATCATTAATCAACCAAACACATCAAAGCTATGCTCAAAATCATGAGATATTCATTCTTTCATAATATGTGACAATTATAGCATAAAACCTCATGAAATTGCATTAATTCATCTATGGTTGATTAAATCAAAAGAAACATAAAAATCTACCCAATTGGCTTGCTTATGGCTCAAGAAAGTGCACAATTCAATTGAAAACAAAAGAAAAAGGCTAGTGAAACTGGGCTAAGATGACTTGTCATCAGTTGTGCTGACCGGTTTTTTTCCTCTTTTTACGTTGTGCTGACCGTTTTTTTTACGTTGTGCTTACCGGTTTTTTTCCCTTTTTTACGTTGTGCTTACCTTTTTTTTTACGTTGTGCTGACCATTTTTTCCCTTTTTTACGTTTTGTTAACCAGTTTTTTTTACGTTGTGCTGACCAATTTTTTCCCCTTTTTTTTACGTTGTGCTGACCGTTTTTTTTACGTTGTGCTGACTGATTTTTTTCCCTTTTTTACGTTGTGCTAACCATTTTTTTCGTTGTGCTTACCAATTTTTTTTCCGTTGTGCTGACCGGTTTTTTCCCTTTTTTACATTGTACTGACCGTTTTTTTTAACGTTGTGCTGACCAGTTTTTTTCGTTGTGCTGACCGGTTTTCTTTTTTTTTTTATTTTTTAACGTTGTGCTTACCGGTTTTTTCCCTTTTTAACGTTGTGCTGACCATTTTTTTGTTTTTTTTACCAATTTTTTCCATTTTTTTCGTTGTGCTGACCATTTTTCTTTTGTTGTGCTTACCGGTTATTTTTTACGTTGTGCTGACCGGTTTTTTTCCACTTTTTTACGTTGTGCTGACTGGTTTTTCCCCTTTTTTTTACATTATGCTGACCGATTTTTTTTGTACGTTGTGCTGACTGATTTTTTTCCCTTTTTTACGTTGTGCTGACCATTTTTTTGTTATGCTGACCGGTTTTTTCCCTTTTTTTACGTTGTGCTGACCGGTTTTTTTTTGTTGTGCTGACCGGTTCTTTTCCTTTTTTTATGTTGTGCTGACCGTTTTTTTTTTCATTGTGCTGACCAGTTTTTTTTCCTTTTTTTACGTTGTGCTGACCATTTTTTTTACGTTGTTGATGGGATTATTTTGGTTGAGACAAGAATCTCTCCCAAAACAACACCAATCCAACCGGCAAGTGCACCGGGTCGCATCAAGTAATAAAAACTCACGGGAGTGAGGTCGATCCCACAGGGATTGAAGGATTGAGCAATTTTAGTTTAGTGGTTGATTTAGTTAAGCGAATCAAGATTTGGTTGATTGATTGGTGATTTACAGGAATTAAATTGCATTGAAAGTAAAGAGAACAAGAAATAAATTTCTGAATCTTAAAGAACAAGAAATTAAATGGCAGAAGCTTAAAGAGCAAGAAATGTAAATTGCAAGAATCTTAAATGACAAGAAATGTAAATGGCTTGAAATGTAAAGGGGATTGGGACTTGGATTTGCAGGAATTAAACCAAGAGAGATTAAATTGCATCAAACAGAAGAGTAAATGGGAAGTGGGTTGAATCGGATTCAAACAGACAAGTAAAATAAACAATTAAAGCAAGAACAGAGAATTGAATTGGTAAATGAGATCTCAGGACCCAGAGACTAGAAAACCAAGTCTAGATCTCAATGCCTTCCTAGATCCAACAAGAACAATAGCAAGGGAATTGTAAATTGCAAAGAAAAGTAGATGAGATGCAAGTAACAGAAAGTAAATTCAATTGCAATGGAAGTAAACAAGATCCAAGGTGAGATTGAAACAGAATTCCTTCAATTCTTCCACCCAAGATCCAAGACAAGTGTAATTGAAATTGAAAAGCAATTAAACTAAGAAATTTAAGATCACTCCATCTCCCCAAACCGAAAAGAAAGCTTTCTAAAAACTAAAAAAAGGGAAGCTCCTCAAATAACTTGAATTCTAGCCTATTTATACACTTTCTTCAAATGATCTTCAAGCCTTGAGTTGGGCCTTTGCTCTTGGTGGAATTGGGTTGAAAGAGGCCTTGGTTAATTGCTCTTGAAGTTTGAAGAGAAACCCAAGTGAACCAATTGAACCGGATTGAATTTTTATAGAAGTTGGAGTAAAAGTTTGAGTAAAAGTTAGGGGTCTAACTTTGAGGCTAACTTTTCATATCAGAGAGCCCAAGTTACTGATGCCAACGTTGGTGCCAAAGTTAGGGGTCTAACTTGAGCGCCAACGTTGGCCCTTCCTTATGCACAAATGGCGCCAACGTTAGCCTCCAAGTTAGGGGGCTAACGTTGGCGCAAACGTTGGCTAGCCCTGGAGTATATTTCTCATGCCAACGTTAGCCTCCAAGTTAGGGGGCTAACGTTGGCGCAAACGTGGTGCACCCTGGGAGAAATTTTCATGCCAACGTTAGCCTCCAAGTTAGGGGGCTAACGTTGGCGCAAACGTGGGCAGCCCTGGGTGAAATTTTCCATCTTCCCACGTTAGCCTCCAAGTTAGGGGGCTAACGTTGAGGCTAACTTTTCACCCAAAAGTTTGTGCCAACGTTTGAGGGCTAACTTCAAGTCCAACTTTATGTTTCCTGGTTCAATTTCACTTGTTTCATTGTCTCCTCTTAGCTTCTAGCCATTCCTTTTTACTTCAACCCTTTTCCAAGCTTTCTTCACCTATCATAAATCAACCAAACACATCAAAGCTATGCTCAAAATCATGAGATGTTCATTCTATCCTAATATGCACCAATTATGGCATCAAACCTCATGAAATTGCATTAATTTATCTATGGTTGATTCAATCAAAGGAAGCATGAAAATCTACCTAAATTAGCTTGCTTAAGCCTCAAGAAAGTGCATAATTCAATCAAAAACAAAAGAAAGAGACTAGTGAAACTAGGCTAAGATGACTTGTCATCACAACACCAAGCTTAAAGCTTGCTTGTCCCCAAGCAAGAAATGAATTATTAAGAGGAAAGGATGAAATGGAAAAAGATGTTCATGCTAGCAGAATGTTATTGATAGTTCATGGGATTTTGTGTGGATATGCACATACTCACTTCTTACTGATTCTTAGGCTTTAGAAAGTCTCCTTCAAGCTTCAAGTACCATACTGCTATGACCTCTCATTATTCCTTTATCCTTGGCTATTATTTTGTTCTAAGGCTTTATTTGAGTGTCATGTGTAGCAGGTTCATTTTCTTTTCTGTATTCCTGACACATTATTCACCATAGACACTTAGCTCACATTCCCTTTTAAACATTGATGCCCAGCACCTCTTTGGGTTACTAAATGCCTTGTAGTTAGGTTGCTCTTGATAGTGGACTTTCAGCTGATGATCCCGGATTAGTTAATCCAAGTCACCAAGTGTTGAAGCACTCCAAAGAGCTTACTAATCCAAGCAGATCCTAGTACAAAGACACCACAGGCATATATTTTAAAGTTCAAGCTATTGGTGTCCTGCCTTGTTTTTGTTCTCCTTTTCTTTTCTCTTGCCACTTTTCGGCTATTTCTTTTCTTTCTTTCTTTTTGTTTTTTTTTCTTACCAAGGATCTTTATTTAATTGAGATCCATAGACAATAGGTCACTCTACACTTGGAAGGAGATATCCTAGCTCTTTATTTACTAAAAGTGAGCTATTATACAATCACACACACACCACCACTTACTATTATTCTACTTCCATCTAACAGAGACTATCTTACTTCACATTCAAACATTTCTTTTATTGATTTAAAGATGCAGGGGACAGAACATGCTTTTAGTCAAGTGGAAGTAAACACACAAGCACAAACTTAAACTAGCTTACTTATTTCAAGATAGACAAACCTAATGCAAAAACTATTAAAATGACAACTTAAAGATGCAAGGACACTTCAAACAGACAGAATGCATGCTTTTTCTTTGTAGTGATGGATAAGGAGCAAGTCCACCTTTTATTTGTCATGCTTTTTCTTTCTTCTTTCATAGACTTGGTTGTTGGTGTTCCCTGTGTCCATGTTTGTTGTCTGTTGACCCCGCCAGAACCTAGCTTTGTTCATCGTCTCCTCTACTCTATCTTCAAGGCTCATGGCTTTGTTTGCTTCTATTTCACTTTTCTTTTTGAAGAACTCATCATATGTTGGGAATGCTGGATCCATGTTGTGCAGATGTTCTCCAATATAGTTCAGTTTGATTTGACTATTAATGTTGTAATCGGCTTGGACTTCATATCTTGCATCTTGGAGAGTTGTAAACTCATTGAGAGCCCTCATGGTCTCGGCCTGCATTTGTGCTAACTTCCCAAATGCCTCATGAGATTGAAAGGCATGCTCCTCTTGCATCGCAATGAATTTTGACTCAAACTTATTTTGTTGGTTCATCATTTTCATTTGCCATTCTTTTTGTTCTTGTTGATGCTTCAAGTATTGTGAATGGTACTCTTCTTGCCTTTCTTGAATTCTTGTGTATTGGTGTGACAATCTTCCAATTGCTTCTTGCATTTGAGTCATATCCATATTGCCATGTGGGAAAAAAGTGCGGCTGTTCCTCCTCTTCTTGTGATTCTTCTTCTAGGTGTAGCTCATCTTCTTCCATTGGTTCTTCTCTTTGCCTTCTTCCATGTGGTCTTCGGCCTTGATGTGCTTCGGGAGTCATTGTCATTCTTTCAATGGTTATGGGCAAGCCTTGGCTTACCCACTTTGGATTCTCATCTTCCATTGGTACTTTAGCCTTCACACACAACCTCTAAATGGTACTTGGGTAGTATAACCAAGACCCGGCCGAATTCTTCTCAGCAATCCGTTGGATATCTTTTGCAAGGATTTCATGAACTTTGATCTCTCCTCCCACAATGATGCAATGTAACATCACAGCTCTCTCCCTGTTAACTTCTGAAGTGTTAACTGTGCCCAGAATTGATCTTTTCATCAACTCATACCATCCTTTTGCTTCCGGGGTGAGGTTACATCTCTTCAAATACTTATATTTGTTCTTGCCATCTCCTTCCCATTCGGAGTTCTCTAAACAAATATCTCTAGCAATCTCATCATAATCCTGATCCTCATTCAACCTTTGTTGGTATCCTGGTTCATTAAAGCGGACTGACTTTAGCCCCAAGACTTTCTTGATTGCATTCGAGCTAAAATCTACTTCCACTCCCCGCACATAGCTCTTGTATGTTGGTGGCTCACGCATGTCAAGCCTTGGAACGTTGGCATAAAACTCTCTTACAATATTGGCATTGATTCGGGTATCTGGTGATGCAAGCTCCTCCCACCTCCTCTTTTGAATTTTGTTCTTCATTTCTTGACATCCATCATCCGGAAATAAGAATGAAATTTCTGGATAGATCTTCTTGTCGTTCATCCACTCCATTTGGAATTGATGGTATGAAGATTTGAATCTCCATCGGTCATATTCAGGGGTGCTCTCCTCCACCATAGGTTCTTTTCCTTTTCTCCGTTTGGTTTTTGAAGAAGAGGCCATGACCTTTCAATTGGTGGAGTTTTGTAAAGTTGGAGGGGGTGTGAAGAGTGTTGGAGAGTTTGATGTGAGTTTGGAACAAGAAGAGGTGAGACCGAACTGGTTGGGGCAAGAATTGATGAAGGGAGGTTTAGATTGTTGGAAAGAAGTGTTGTACCGAGCTTATGATGAAGGATGAAAGAATTGATGTTTCAAAGCCACAAGGATTCGGTTATATGCATGGCTTAAAGGTGGTGAGCTTTTTAAATGAGTAATGAAGGGCTAGGATGCACTTGGATTTATGGGAATCAAAGGTATGTATGTAAGGATGAATGAAGACAAAATTTGCTCCTTGCCTTGCCTTTGCCGTGACCATCTCTGAGGAATGGCAGATTTCTTTTTTTTTGGAGCATGTGAAGGAATTTTGTCCTCATGCTGTACTTTCCTTTGTCTTGTCCTTTTCATTGAAGATTCTTTGACCTCCTAGTCATCACAACAATACAACATGCATTAGTCTTATCCAACCGTAGCAAGGGTTGTTCTTTTTTTAAAAAAAATGTGAATCATCAATTCTTACAATTATTTGAACCGTAACACTCTCTTAGGAGGACACCAAACTTAATGTTTGGTCATGTACAAAGAAAATAAGTCTCTTCCTCCAATTAGTGCAATTCAAATGTCAAATGTTCATAAGAATTGTTTTTGTTACACTTTCTTTTTCTCTCTTTTTTTTTTTCATGAAGGATCAATTGTGTCTCTAAATTGGTACATCAAAGCTTGATGGACACCAAACTTGTTTCTTGACAAAGGGTGCCTCACAATTGATGCCTTCATTACCGAAAAAGAATTTTTCTATTTATGAGATTTTGGAAAATAACAATTGTATGATTATTGATGCATGAATTCCTAGTTTTCATGAAGTTATGTGAACACCAAACTTAGTGTTTGGCTATATGCTTTATCAAGGCATTTTAAGCATGCAAAACAAGATTATTTGTAACATTGGTTTAGTATGCTTGAAGGCACACCAAACGTCAAAATTTTCAGCATATGTTTCAAGAGAAATGCATGTAGTCAATGGATATGTTCATGAAAAGGGAAGAAGATTCATGCTCAAATGATCATAACTTATTGAATTTAAAATGACATGAATCTTAAATCATGGGTTGCCTCCCATGGAGCGCTCTTTTATTGTCATTAGCTTGACATTGAGGCTCTTTTTTTATGGTGGTTGGTGCTTGTAGGGCCTCAATTTGTCTCCCCTGACTGTGATTCTCTTCCTTGTTTTCTGATGTTCAATTTCAGCATGCTCTAAAGAGAGTATGTTGCTGACAGTGTAGTAGTCCTCAGTTTGTTGGTTTGCACCCAACTGTTGATATATTAGTTGCACTTTGTCACCTTTGGACAGCCCCTCTATCGGGATCCTCCTGTTCTTCCATATAGTCTTTCTTCTTTTCACTAAATTGTGCCTCTGGTAAGACCTTCAGAATGACACTGTGATCATGCATCCTGAGAGTTAACTCTCCTTTCTCTATGTCTATGATGGCTCTAGCAGTGGCTAAGAATGGCCTTCCTAGTATAACAGAGTCACCATCATCCTCGTCTGACTCTAAGACCACAAAGTCAGCAGGATATATGAAACTGTCCACCTTAACCAACAGATTTTCAACTACACCCCTAGGGCGCACCATTGACTTATCTACCAGCTCCAGAGACATCTGTACTGGTTTGACTTCCTCTATGTGCAGCTTTTTCACCAGGGAGGATGGTATTAAGTTAATACTTGCTCCGAGATCGCACATTGCTTTAGTGATGGTTAATTCCCCAATGGTACATGGCAACAGGAAGCTCCCTGGGTCCTCAAGCTTGGGAGGAAGCCCCTTTTGAATCAAGGCCCTACATTCCTCAGTAATCACTATGGTTTCTTGCTCATCCCATCTCCTTTTCTTGTTGATAAGCTCCTTCAGAAACTTGGAATATAGAGGCATTTGTTCAAGAGCCTCAGCTAAAGGAATGTTAATTTCCAGCTTCTTGAAGGTCTCAAGGAATTTGTGGAAATGCTGGTCCTTAACTTCCTTGTTGAATCTCTGGGGATAAGGCAGTGGAGTTGTGCTATTTTTCCCTACTTGTTGTTGACTCTGGTAGTTTTCCTTCTCTTTAAGCTTTTCAGTGCTTTTGTTTGGCATCTCCTCTTGATCTAGTGCTTCATCTGCCTTCATTTGCTTTTTGTCCCCTGTTGGTTCTTTGATGCTTTCTGCTTGCTTCTTTGTAGTGTCACTGTTGCTCATCAATGTTCTCCCACTCCTTAATTGTATTGCCTTGCATTCCTCCTTGGGATTTGGGATTGTGTCACTAGGCAGTGAACTTGAAGGTCTCTCAACAGAAATTTGCTTGGAGATTTGCCCGATCTGCCTTTCTAGGCTCTTTATGGAGGCCTCATGGTTTTTGTTTGTTATTTCTTGGAGTTTCATCATTTTTTCTATCATGGTCTCCAAGTTGGTGAGTCTTTGGGGTTCAGGTGGTGCTTGTGGTGGGTTATGAGCTGTGGGTGGTGGATGATAAGCATTTTGGTTGGTGGTTTGGTTAGTGGGTTGGTACTGGTTGAGATTGAGGTAGTTATTTTGAGGTTTTCTATAGGTATTTTGGTTTGTTTGCTGTTGGTTGAAATTTTGATTGTGTCTTGGGTTGTTTTGGTTTGAGTTCCTCTGCCATGGTTGTTGGTTTTGGTTGTGACTATCTCCCCATCTGAGGTTGGGGTGATTCTTCCATGAGGGGTTGTATGTATCACCATAGACTTCATTTGGATTAGAATGCATGTACTGGACTTGTTCTTGTTGTTGCTCTTCTTGAACTTCTTCATTTTGTCCCCATGTGGCTGATGGTTGGCTAGTGTTGACTGCTGCAACTTGGAGGCTGTCAATCCTCTTGGTCATTTGCTCAAATTGTTGTTGAATTTGCTGCTGCATTAATTTGTTTTGAGCCAGGATTGAATCCACTCCTTCTAGCTCCATTACTCCTCTTCTTTGTGATGGTTGACGGCTTCTTTGATGAGCAAAGAAATATTGGTTGTTGGCCACCATATCAATAAGTTCTTGAGCCTCCTCTGCAGTTTTCATGAGTTGCAAGGAACCTCCAGCTGAGTAATCTAAAGATTCCTGGGATTTCAGTGTTAAGCCTTCATAGAAGTTTTGCAGCTTCTCCCATTCATTAAACATGTTAGAAGGACATTTTCTGACTAGAGCCTTGTACCTCTCCCATGCCTCATAGATGAGTTCAGTCTCCATTTGAGTGAATGTTTGTACCTCAGCCTTCAACCTTATAACCCTCTGTGGTGGATAAAACTTGGCAAGGAACTTGGTTACCAAATCATCCCAGTTGTTGATGCTGTCTCTTGGAAATGATTCCAACCATTGAGTGGCCTTGTCCCTGAGAGAGAATGGGAATAGTATCAGTTTGTAACTGTCAGGAGGCACACCATTAGTTTTGACAGTGTTGCATATCCTCAAGAAGGTGGATAAGTGTTGGTGCGGGTCCTCAAGTGATCCTCCACCAAAAGAGCAATTATTCTGAACCAAAGTGATGAGTTGCGGCTTAAGTTCAAAATTGTTTGCATTGACATTTGGAGCCAAGATGCTGCTTCCACAATGTCTAGGATTGGCAAAGGTATAGGAAGCCAAAACTCTCCTCTGGGGTGGGTTATTATTGTTGTTGTCTGCTCCACCTGGTGGATTAGTTGAATGTTCTTCCATCTCGTGAAATTCTTCGTCTGATTCTTCTTCTCCAACAATATTTTTCCCTCTTTCAGCTCTCCTTAACCTCCTGAGAGTCCTCTCATCTTGTTCATGAAAATTTAGTGTGTTTCTTCTTATACCTGACATACAAACATAACATAAGAAACGCACACACCAGTGATACTTCAATCTACTGCTAAATTGAAGTTTTAGTTAGTTTAAGGAAAAAAACAAACAGTTAATGGGTTAATCAAAAATAAAGAAAAAGTGCTTGATCTAAATTACCACCTCACTTAATCATTGTCAATCTAATCAATCCCTGGCAACGGCGCCAAAAACTTGATGGGATTATTTTGGTTGAGACAAGAATCTCTCCCAAAACAACACCAATCCAACCGGCAAGTGCACCGGGTCGCATCAAGTAATAAAAACTCACGGGAGTGAGGTCGATCCCACAGGGATTGAAGGATTGAGCAATTTTAGTTTAGTGGTTGATTTAGTCAAGCGAATCAAGATTTGGTTGATTGATTGGTGATTTGCAGGAATTAAATTGCATTGAAAGTAAAGAGAACAAGAAATAAATTGCTGAATCTTAAAGAACAAGAAATTAAATGGCAGAAGCTTAAAGAGCAAGAAATGTAAATTGCAAGAATCTTAAATGACAAGAAATGTAAATGGCTTGAAATGTAAAGGGGATTGGGACTTGGATTTGCAGGAATTAAACCAAGAGAGATTAAATTGCATCAAACAGAAGAGTAAATGGGAAGTGGGGTTGAATCGGATTCAAACAGACAAGTAAAATAAATAATTAAAGCAAGAAACAGAGAATTGAATTGGTAAAATGAGATCTCAGGACCCAGAGACTAGAAAACCAAGTCTAGATCTCAATGCCTTCCTAGATCCAACAAGAACAATAGCAAGGGAATTGTAAATTGCAAAGAAAAGTAGATGAGATGCAAGTAACAGAAAGTAAATTCAATTGCAATGGAAGTAAACAAGATCCAAGGTGAGATTGAAACAGAATTCCTTCAATTCTTCCACCCAAGATCCAAGACAAGTGTAATTGAAATTGAAAAGCAATTAAACTAAGAAATTTAAGATCACTCCATCTCCCCAAACCGAAAAGAAAGCTTTCTAAAAACTAAAAAAAGGGAAGCTCCTCAAATAACTTGAATTCTAGCCTATTTATACACTTTCTTCAAATGATCTTCAAGCCTTGAGTTGGGCCTTTGCTCTTGGTGGAATTGGGTTGAAAGAGGCCTTGGTTAATTGCTCTTGAAGTTTGAAGAGAAACCCAAGTGAACCAATTGAACCGGATTGAATTTTTATAGAAGTTGGAGTAAAAGTTTGAGTCAAAGTTAGGGGTCTAACTTTGAGGCTAACTTTTCATATCAGAGAGCCCAAGTTACTGATGCCAACTGATGAGCGGATAATTTATACGCTTTTTGGCATTGTCTTTAGGTAGTTTTTAGTAAGTTCAAGCTACTTTTAGGGATGTTTTCATTAGTTTTTATGTTAAATTCACATTTCTGGACTTTACTATGAGTTTGTGTGTTTTTCTGTGATTTCAGGTAAATTCTGACTGAAATTGAGGGATTTGAGCAAAACTCTGAAAAAGGCTGACAAAAGGACTGCTGATGCTGTTGGATTCTGACCTCCCTGCACCCGAAATGGATTTTCTGGAGCTACAGAACTCTAAATGGCGCGCTCTCAACGGCGTTGGAAAGTAGACATCCAGGGCTTTCCAGCAATATATAATATTCCATACTTTATTCGAAGAATGACGACGCAACTTGGCGTTGAACGCCAAGTACACGCTCCTTTCTGGAGTTAAACGCCAGAAAAACGTCATGATCCGGAGTTGAACGCCCAAAGCACATCATAACTCGAAATTCAACTCCAAGAGAAGCCTCAGCTCGTGGATAGATCAAGCTTAGCCCAAGCACACACCAAGTGGGCCCCGGAAGTGGATTTATACATCAATTACTTACTCATGTAAACCCTAGTAGCTAGTCTAGTATATATAGGACATTTATCTATTGTATTAGACATCTTTGGTCTCAGTGTTGTTTTATTCTTCATCTTAGGAGATCATTGATCACGTTCAGGGGGCTGGCCATTCGGCCATGCCTGGACCTCTTTCACTTATGTATTTTCAACGGTGGAGTTTCTGCACACCATAGATTAAGGGTGTGGAGCTCTGCTGTACCTCAAAGATTAATGAAGTTCTATTTTCTTTTATTCAATTCTCTATCTTATTCTTATTCCAAGATATTCATTCGTACTCAAGAACATGATGAATGATGATGAGTTAGATAACCCTCATTATTATTCTCATTGATGAACGCGCGTGATTGACAACCACTTCCGTTCTACATGCAACAAAGCTTGAATGTGTATCTCTTAGATTCTCCAACAGAATCTTCGTGGTATAAGCTAGATAGATGGCGGCATTTGTCTGGATCCGGAAAGTCCAACCTTGTCTGTGGTGTTCCGAGTAGGATCCTGGGAATCCGGAAAGTCTCACCTTGTCTGTGGTATTCCGAGTAGGATTCCGTTCATGAATGACTGTGACGTGCTTCAAACCTGTAACCTGCTGGGCGTTAGTGACAAACGCAAAAGAGGGATTCTATTCCAGTAGGGGAGGGAACCAACCGGTGATTGGCCGTACTGTGACAGAGTGCGTGAGCATTAGCTTTCACTGCGAGGATGGGATGTAGTTATCAACCATGGGTGATGCCTCCAGACTGGTTAGCTGTGCGAGTGACAGCCGCATAGGATATTTCCCCGTGAGGATGAAAGTAGCCACAGTTGATGGTGAACCCCTATACAAAGCTTGCCATGGAAAGGAGTAAGAAGGATTGAGTAGAAGCAATGGGATAGCAGGCGTCCGAGAGCTCTACAGCATCTCCATTCCGCTTATCTGAAATTCCTACCAATGAATCTGCATAAGTATCTCTATCCCTTTTATTATTCCTTTTTATTTAACAATCCAATTATCACTATTATCTTTTTAATCTGCCTAACTGAGATTTGCAAGGTGACCATAGCTTGCTTCGTACCAACAATCTCTGTGGATTCGACCCTTACTCACGTAAGGTTATTACTTGGACGACCCAGTACACTTGCTGGTTAGTTGAACGGAGTTGTGAATTCAAATAAGGACAATTATTGAATAAATCCATACAAGCACAAAAGAACAAGTGATCACAATTTCGTCCACCACCAACGTTGGTGCCAAAGTTAGGGGTCTAACTTGAGCGCCAACGTTGGCCCTTCCTTATGCACAAATGGCGCCAACGTTAGCCTCCAAGTTAGGGGGCTAACGTTGGCGCAAACGTTGGCTAGCCCTGGAGTATATTTCTCATGCCAACGTTAGCCTCCAAGTTAGGGGGCTAACGTTGGCGCAAACGTGGTGCACCCTGGGAGAAATTTTCATGCCAACGTTAGCCTCCAAGTTAGGGGGCTAACGTTGGCGCAAACGTGGGCAGCCCTGGGTGAAATTTTCCATCTTCCCACGTTAGCCTCCAAGTTAGGGGGCTAACGTTGAGGCTAACTTTTCACCCAAAAGTTTGTGCCAACGTTTGAGGGTTAACTTCAAGTCCAACTTTATGTTTCCTGGTTCAATTTCACTTGTTTCATTGTCTCCTCTTAGCTTCTAGCCATTCCTTTTTACTTCAACCCTTTTCCAAGCTTTCTTCACCTATCATAAATCAACCAAACACATCAAAGCTATGCTCAAAATCATGAGATGTTCATTATATCCTAATATGCACCAATTATGGCATCAAACCTCATGAAATTGCATTAATTTATCTATGGTTGATTCAATCAAAGGAAGCATGAAAATCTACCTAAATTAGCTTGCTTAAGCCTCAAGAAAGTGCATAACTCAATCAAAAACAAAAGAAAGACACTAGTGAAACTAGGCTAAGATGACTTGTCATCAGTTGTGCTGACCGATTTTTCCCTTTTTTATGTTCTGCTGACCGATTTTTTCCCCTTTTTTACGTTGTGCTGACCGGTTTTTCTTTTTTTTGTTTTTATTTTTATTTTTTTTACGTTGTGCTGACTGGTTTTTTTCCCTTTTTTTTACGTTGTGCTGACCGTTTTTTTTACGTTGTGCTGACCATTTTTTTCTGTTGTGCTGACCGGTTTTTTTTTACATTGTGCTGACCGATTCCCCCACCATTTTTTTTACATTGTGCAGTTGTGTTGACCTGTTTTTTTCCCTTTTTTTACGTTGTGCTGACCATTCTTCTTTTTTTACGTTGTTCTGACCGGTTTTTTTCCCTTTTTTTTACGTTGTGCTGACCGTTTTTTGGTTTTTTTTACGTTGTGCTGACCGGTTTTTTCTCTTTTTACGTTGTGCTGACCATTTTTTTTATGTTGTCCTGACCGGTTTTTTCCCTTTTTTTTACGTTGTAATGACCATTTTTTTTACGTTGTGCTGACCGGTTTTTTCCCCTTTTTTACGTTGCGCTGACCGGTTTTTCTTTTTTTTGTTTTTTATTTTTTTAACATTGTGCTGACCAATTTTTTCCCCTTTTTTTACGTTGTGCTGACCGTTTTTTTTTTACGTTGTGCTGACCGATTTTTTTCCCTTTTTTACATTGTGCTGTCCATTTTTTCGTTGTCCTTACCGGTTTTACTTTTTTCGTTGTGCTGGCCGGTTTTACTCCCTTTTTTTACGTTGTGCTGACCGTTTTTTTACATTGTGCTGATCGGTTTTTTTTCGTTGTGCTGACCGTTTTTTTTGTGATGACCGGTTTTTTCCCTTTTTTTACGTTGTGCTGACCGGTTCCCCCCACCTTTTTTTTTATGTTGTGCAGTTGTACTATCCTATTTTTTTCCCTTTTTTTACGTTGTGCTGACCATTTTTTTTATGTTGTTTTCACCGGTTTTTTCCCTTTTTTCACGTTGTGGTGACCTTTTTTTGTTTTTTTACGTTGTGCTGACCGGTTTTTTTCCTCTTTTTACGTTGTGCTGACCGGTTTTTTTTACGTTGTGCTGACCGTTTTTTTCCCTTTTTTACGTTGTGCTAACCGGTTTTTTTCGTTGTGCTGACCGGTTTTTTCCCTTTTTTACGTTGTGCTGACCGGTTTTTATTCCGTTGTGATGACCAGTTTTTTCCCCTTTTTTTTACGTCGTGCTGACCATTTTTTTTACGCTGTGCTGACCGATTTTTTTTTTACCTTTTTTAGGTTGTGCTAACCGTTTTTTTCGTTGTGCTTACCGGTTTTTTTCGTTGTGCTGACTGGTTTTTTCCCTTTTTTACGTTGTGCTGACCGTTTTCTTTTTACATTGTGCTGACCGATTTTTTTTCCGTAGTGCTGAGAGGTTTTTTTCCCTTTTTTACGTTGTGCTGACCGGTTTTTTTTACGTTGTGTTGACCGGTTCCCCCACACTTTTTTTTACGTTGTGCAATTATGCTTTCCGGTTTTTTCCCATTTTTTATGTTGTGCTGACCGGTTTTTTTTTACATTGTGCTGATCGGTTTTTTTTCGTTGTGCTGCCTGGTTTTTTCCTTTTTTACGTTGTGCTGACCGGTTTTTTCCCCTTTTTTACGTTGTGCTGACCGATTTTTTTTTACGTTGTGCTGACTGGTTTTTTTTATACATTGTGCTGACTGATTTTTTTCCTTTTTTACGTTGTGCTGATTTTTTTTTCATTGTGCTGACCGATTTTTTCTCTTTTTTTACGTTGTGCTGACTGGTTTTTTTCGTTGTGCTGACCATTTTTTCCTTTTTTTAACGTTGTGCTGACCATTTTTTCTTTTTTTTACGTTGTTCTGACTGGATTTTTCCCTTTTTTTACGTTGTGGTGCCTTTTTTTTTTGTTTTTTTACGTTGTGCTGACCGTTTTTTTTCGTTGTGCCTACCGGTTTTTTTCACTTTTTTTACGTTGTGCTGACCGGTTTTTTTTGGTTGTGCTGACCGGTTCTTTTCCTTTTTTTTACGTTGTGCTGACCATTTTTTTTGTTGTGGTGACTGGTTTTTTTCCCTTTTTTTACGTTGTGCTGACCGTTTTTTTACGCTGTGCTGACCGGTTTTTTCCCCCTTTTTTACGTTGTGCTGACCGGTTCCCCCACCCTTTTTTTTACGTGGTGCAGTTGGGCTGACCTATTTTTTCCCTTTTTTTACGTTGTGCTGACCTTTTTTTTTTTTTTTTTTACGTTGTTCTGTCGGTTTTTTCCCTTTTTTTACGTTGTGCTGACCGTTTTTTTTTTTTTTTATGTTGTGCTGATCGGTTTTTTTCCCTTCTTACGTTGTGCTGACCTTTTTTTTTACGTTGTGCTGACCGGTTTTTTTCCCTTTTTTTTACGTTATGCTGTCCGGTTTATTTTATTTTTTTTACGTTGTGCTGACTGGGTTTTTTTGTGATGACCGGTTTTTTCCCTTTTTTTACGTTGTGCTGACCGGTTCCCCCCACCTTTTTTTTATGTTGTGCAGTTGTACTATCCTATTTTTTTCCCTTTTTTTACGTTGTGCTGACCATTTTTTTTATGTTGTTTTCACCGGTTTTTTCCCTTTTTTCACGTTGTGGTGACCTTTTTTTTGTTTTTTTACGTTGTGTTGACCGGTTTTTTTCCTCTTTTTACGTTGTGCTGACGGTTTTTTTTACGTTGTGCTGACCGTTTTTTTCCCTTTTTTACGTTGTGCTAACCGGTTTTTTTCGTTGTGCTGACCGGTTTTTTCCCTTTTTTACGTTGTGCTGACCGGTTTTTTTTACGTTGTGATGACCAGTTTTTTCCCCTTTTTTTACGTCGTGCTGACCATTTTTTTTACGCTGTGCTGACCGATTTTTTTTACCTTTTTTAGGTTGTGCTAACCGTTTTTTTCGTTGTGCTTACCGGTTTTTTTCGTTGTGCTGACTGGTTTTTTCCCGTTTTTTACGTTGTGCTGACCGTTTTCTTTTTTACATTGTGCTGACCGATTTTTTTCCGTAGTGCTGAGAGGTTTTTTTCCCTTTTTTTCGTTGTGCTGACCGGTTTTTTTTACGTTGTGTTGACCGGTTCCCCCACACTTTTTTTTACGTTGTGCAGTTATGCTTTCCGGTTTTTTCCCATTTTTTATGTTGTGCTGACCGGTTTTTTTTTTACATTGTGCTGATCGGTTTTTTTTCGTTGTGCTGCCTGGTTTTTTTCCTTTTTTACGTTGTGCTGACCGGTTTTTTCCCCTTTTTTACGTTGTGTTGACCGATTTTTTTTACGTTGTGCTGACTGGTTTTTTTATACATTGTGCTGACTGATTTTTTTCCTTTTTTACGTTGTGCTGATTTTTTTTCATTGTGCTGACCGATTTTTTCTCTTTTTTTACGTTGTGCTGACTGGTTTTTTTCGTTGTGCTGACCATTTTTTCCTTTTTTTAACGTTGTGCTGACCATTTTTTCTTTTTTTTACGTTGTTCTGACTGGTTTTTTCCCTTTTTTTACGTTGTGGTGACCTTTTTTTTGTTTTTTTACGTTGTGCTGACCGGTTTTTTTCCTCTTTTTACGTTGTGCTGACCAGTTTTTTTTACGTTGTGCTGACCGGTTTTTCCCTTTTTTACGTTGTGTTGACCGGTTTTTTTACGTTTTGATGACTATTTTTTTTCGTTGTGCAGACCAGTTTTTTTCCCTTTTTTACGTTGTGCTGACCAGTTTTTTTTTTATGTTGTGCTAACCGGTTTTTTCCCTTTTTTTTGTTGTGCTGACCGATTTTCCTTTTTTTCGTTTTTTTTATTTTTTTTTTTACGTTGTGATGACCAGTTTTTTCCCCTTTTTTTACGTTGTGCTGACCATTTTTTTTACGCTGTGCTGACTGATTTTTTTTACCTTTTTTAGGTTGTGCTAACCGTTTTTTCGTTGTGCTTACCGGTTTTTTTCGTTGTGCTGAAAGATTTTTTTACATTGTGCTGACTGTTTTTTTTTTTCGTAGTGCTGAGAGATTTTTTCCCTTTTTTACGTTGTGCTGACCGGTTTTTTTTTTACGTTGTGTTGACCGGTTCCCCCACACTTTTTTTTACATTCTGCAGTTATGCTTACCGGTTTTTTCCCATTTTTTATGTTGCGCTGACCGATTTTTTTTTACATTGTGCTGATCGGTTTTTTTCGTTGTTCTGCCTGGTTTTTTTTCCTTTTTTACGTTGTGCTGACCGGTTTTTTCCCTTTTTTACGTTGTGCTGACCGATTTTTTTTTACGTTGTGCTGACTGGTTTTTTTTATACATTGTGCTGACCGATTTTTTTCCCTTTTTACGTTGTGCTGATTTTTTTTCATTGTGTTGACCGGTTTTTTTTCGTTGTGCTGACCGGTTTTTTTACGTTGTGCTGACCGATTTTTTTTTCGTTGTGCTGACCATTTTTTCCCTTTTTAACGTTGTGCTGACCATTTTTTCTTTTTTTTTACGTTGTTCTGACCGGTTTTTTCCCTTTTTTTAAGTTGTGCTGACCGTTTTTTTTTTGTTGTGCTGACCAGTTTTTTTCCCTTTTTTACGTTGTGCTGACCGTTTCTTTACGTTGTGCTGACCGGTTTTTTCCCCCTTTTTTACGTTGTGCTGACCGGTTCCCCCCCTTTTTTTTACGTTGTGCAGTTGTGCTGACCTATTTTTTCCCATTTTTTACGTTGTGCTGACTGTTTTTTTCTTTTTTTTTTACGTTGTTCTGACCGGGTTTTTCCCTTTTTTACGTTGTGCTGACCTTTTTTTACGTTGTGCTGACCGGTTTTTTTCTCTTTTTACGTTATGCTGACCATTTTTTTTACGTTGTGCTGACCGGTTTTTTTTCCCTTTTTTTACGTTATGCTGGCTATTTTTTTTATTTTTTTACGTTGTGCTGACCGGTTTTTTTGGTTGTGCTGACCGATTTTTTTCCCTTTTTTTACATTGTGCTGACCGGTTTTTTTACGTTGTGCTGACCAGTTTTTTCCCCTTTTTTACGTTGTGCTGACCAATTTTTTTCCCTTTTTTTACATTGTGCTGACCGTTTTTTTATTTTTTATTACATTGTGCTGACCAATTTTTTTCCTTTTTTTACATTGTGCTGACTGTTTTTTTACGTTGTGCTGACCGGTTTTTTCCCTTTTTTTACGTTGTGCTGACTGGTTCCCCCCACCTTTTTTTATGTTGTGCAGTTGTGCTGACCTATTTTTTTCCCCTTTTTTACGTTGTGCAGACCATTTTTTTCTTTTTTTATGTTGTTTTTACCGGTTTTTTTCCCTTTTTTATGTTGTGCTGACCTTTTTTGTTTTTTTTAACGTTGTGCTGACCGGTTTTTTCCTCTTTTTACGTTGTGCTGACCGTTTTTTTCCCCTTTTTTACGTTGTCCTGACCGATTTTTTTTACGTTGTGCTGACTGGTTTTTCCCAGTTTTTTTTACATTGTGCTGACAGGTTTTTTTTATACGTTGTGCTGACCGATTTTTTTCCCTTTTTTACGTTGTGCTGACCATTTTTTTCATTGTGTTGACCAGTTTTTTTCCCTTTTTTTACGTTGCGCTGACCGATTTTTTTTGTTGTGCTGACCGGTTCTTTTCCTTTTTTACGTTGTGCTGACCTTTTTTTGTTGTGCTGACCGGTTTTTTTTCCTTTTTTTACGTTGTGCTTACCATTTTTTTTACGTTGTGCTGACCGGTTTTTTTCCCCTTTTTTACGTTGTGCTGACAGATTTTTTTTACGTTGTGCTAACCGGTTCCCCCCGCCTTTTTTTACATTGTGCAGTTGTGCTGACCTATTTTTTTCCCTTTTTTTACGTTGTGCTGACCATTTTTTCCTTTTTTTACGTTGTTTTGACCGGTTTTTTTCCCTTTTTTTACGTTGTGCTGACCGTTTTTTTTTGCTTTTTTACGTTGTTCTGACCGGTTTTTTCCTTTTTTTTACGTTATGCTGACCGATTTTTTTCCTTTTTATACGTTGTGCTGGCCGGTTTTTTTCGTTGTGCTGACCGGTATTTTTCACTTTTTTTACGTTGTGCTGACCGGTTTTTTTTACGTTATGCTGACTGGTTTTTTCCCCTTTTTTACGTTGTGCTGACCGATTTTTTTTCCTTTTTTACATTGTGTTGACAGTTTTTTTCATTGTGCTTACCGGTTTTTTTCGTTGTGCTGACCGGTTTTTTTCCTTTTTTTACGTTGTGCTGACTGGTTTTTTTTCGTTGTGTTGAGCGGTTTTTTCCCTTTTTAACGTTGTGCTGACCGGTTTTTTCCCCTTTTTTACGTTATGCTGACCAATTTTTTTTACGTTGTTCTGACTGGTTTTTCCCCTTTTTTTACATTGTGCTGACCAATTTTTTTTATACGTTGTGCTGACCAGTTTTTTCCCTTTTTTACGTTGTGCTGACCGTTTTTTTTTTGTTGTGCTGACCGGTTCTTTTCCTTTTTTTACGTTGTGCTGACCATTTTTTTTGTTGTGGTGACCGGTTTTTTCCCTTTTTTACGTTGTGCTGACCGTTTTTTTACGCTGTGCTGACCGGTTTTTTTCCCTTTTTTACGTTGTGCTGACCGGTTTCCCCCACCCTTTTTTTTACGTGGTGCAGTTGGGCTGACCTATTTTTTCCCTTTTTTTACGTTGTTCTGATCGGTTTTTTCCCTTTTTTTACGTTGTGCTGACCGTTTTTTTTATTTTTTTATGTTGTGCTGACTGGTTTTTTTCCCTTTTTATGTTGTGCTGACCTTTTTTTTACGTTGTGCTGACCGGTTTTTTTCCCTTTTTTTACGTTATGCTGACCGGTTTATTTTGTTTTTTTTACGTTGTGCTGACTGGTTTTTTTTGTGATGACCGGTTTTTTCCCTTTTTTTACGTTGTGCTGACCAGTTTTTTTCCCCTTTTTTACGTTGTGCTGACCGATTTTTTTTACGTTGTACTGACCAGTTTTTTTCCCCTTTTTTTATGTTGTGCTGACCGGTTTTTTTATTTTTTGTTACATTATGCTGACCGATTTTTTCCCCTTTTTTACATTGTGCTGACCATTTTTTTTTGTGTTGTTCTGACCGGTTTTTTCCCTTTTTTTACGTTCTGCTGACCGGTTCTCCCCACCTTTTTTTTATGTTGTGCAGTTGTACTAACCTATTTTTTTCCCTTTTTTTACGTTGTGCTGACCATTTTTTTTATGTTGTTTTGACCGGTTTTTTTTCCCTTTTTTTACGTTGTGGTGACCTTTTTTTTTGTTGTGCTGACCGGTTTTTTTCCTCTTTTTACGTTGTGCTGACCGGTTTTTTTTTACGTTGTGCTCGGTTTTTTTCCCTTTTTACGTTGTGCTGACCGATTTTTTTACGTTGTGCTGACCGGTTTTTTTTCCTTTTTTACGTTGTGCTGACCGGTTTTTTTTACGTTGTGCTAACTGGTTTTTTCCCCTTTTTTACATTGTGCTGACCGATTTTCCTTTTTTTTGTTTTTTTATTTTTTTTTACGTTGTGATGACCAGTTTTTTCCCTTTTTTTTACGTTGTGCTGACCGTTTTTTTACGCTGTGCTGACCGATTTTTTTTACCTTTTTTAGGTTGTGCTAACCGTTTTTTCGTTGTGCTTACGGGTTTTTTTTCGTTGTGCTGACTAGTTTTTTTCCCTTTTTTTATGTTGTGCTGACCGTTTTCTTTTTTACATTGTGCTGACCGATTTTTTTTTTCCGTAGTGTTGAGAGGTTTTTTTCCCTTTTTTACGTTGTGCTGACCGGTTATTTTTTTTTACGTTGTGTTGACCGGTTCCCCCACACTCTTTTTTACGTTGTGCAGTTATGCTTACCGGTTTTTTTCCATTTTTTATGTTGTGCTGACCGGTTTTTTTTACATTGTGCTGATCGTTTTTTTCGTTGTGCTGCCTGGTTTTTTTTCCTTTTTTACGTTGTGCTGACCGGTTTTTTCCCCTTTTTTACGTTGTGCTGACCGATTTTTTTTACGTTGTGTTGACTGGTTTTTTTTAGACATTGTGCTGACCGATTTTTTTCCCATTTTTACGTTGTGCTGATTTTTTTTCATTGTGCTGACCGATTTTTTCTCTTTTTTTACGTTGTGGTGACTGGTTTTTTTCGTTGTGCTGACCATTCTTTCCCTTTTTTAACGTTGTACTGACCATTTTTTCTTTTTTTTACGTTGTTTTGACCCGTTTTTTTCCCTTTTTTTTTCGTTGTGCTGACCTTTTTTTTTGTTGTGCTGACCAGTTTTTTTCCCTTTTTTTACGGTGTGCTGACTGTTTTTTTTTACGTTGTGCTGACCGGTTTTTTCCCCTTTTTTACGTTGTGCTGACCGGTTCCCTCCACCCTTTTTTTTACGTTGTGCAGTTGTGCTGACCTATTTTTTCCCTTTTTTTACGTTGTGCTGACTGTTTTTTTCTTTTTTTTTACGTTGTGCTAACCGTTTTTTTTTACGTTGTGCTGACCGATTTTTTTCCCTTTTTACGTTATGCTGACCTTTTTTTTACGTTGTGCTGACCGGTTTTTTCCATCTTTTTACGTTATGATGGCCGGTTTTTTTTATTTTTTTTTACGTTGTGCTGACCCGTTTATTTTTTTGTTGTGCTGACCGATTTTTTCCCCTTTTTTTACATTGTGCTGACCGGTTTTTTTTACGTTGTGCTGACCAGTTTTTTTCCCCTTTTTTACGTTGTGCTGACTAATTTTTTTCCCCTTTTTTTACATTTTGTTGACCGTTTTTTTATCTTTTATTACATTGTGCTGACCGATTTTTTTCCCTTTTTTACGTTGTGCTGACCTTTTTTTTCGTTGTGCTGACCGGTTTTTTTCCCTTTTTTATGCTGTGCTGACCGGTTCTCCCCACCTTTTTTTATGTTGTGCTGTTGTGCTAACCTATTTTTTTCCCTTTTTTTACGTTGTGCTGACCTTTTTTTTTAACTTTGTGCTGACCGGTTTTTTCCTCTTTTTACGTTGTGCTGACCGGTTTTTTCCCTTTTTTTACGTTGTGCTGACCGGTTTTTTTTTACGTTGTGCTGACCGGTTTTTTCCACTTTTTTACGTTGTGTGACTGGTTTTTCTTTTTTTTCTTTTTTTTTTATATTTTTTTTACGTTGTGATGACCCCTTTTTTTTACGTTGTGATGACCCTTTTTTTTACGTTGTGCTGACCAATTTTTTTACCTTTTTTCCGTTGTGCTAACCGTTTTTTTTCGTTGTGCTTACCCGTTTTTTTCGTTGTGCTGACCGATTTTTTTTCCGTTGTGCTGAAAGGTTTTTTTCCCTTTTTTACATTGTGTTGACCCTTTTTTTTTATGTTGTGCTGGCCGGTTCCCCCCACCCTTTTTTTACGTTGTGCAGTTATGCTGACCGGTTTTTTTACATTGTGCTGGTCGTTTTTTTTTTCATTGTGGTGCCCGGTTTTTTCCTTTTTTACGTTGTGCTGACCGGTTTTTTTTCCCTTTTTTACATTGTGCTGACCATTTTTTCTTTTTTTTTTTACGTTGTTCTGACCAGCTTTTTTCCCTTTTTTTACGTTGTGCTGATCGTTTTTTCTGTTGTGCTGACCATTTTTTTCCCTTTTTTTTTACGTTGTGCTGACCGGTTTCCCCCACCTTTTTTTTATGATGTGCACTTGTGCTGACCTATTTTTTTCCCTTTTTTTACGTTGTGCTGACCATTTTTTTCTTTATTTTATTCTTTTTTTACCGGTTTTTTCCTTTTTTTACGTTGTGCTAACCGATTTTTTTTGTTGTGCTGACCGGTTCTTTTCCTTTTTTTACATTGTGCTGACCATTTTTTTTGTTGTGGTGACCGGTTTTTTCCGCTTTTTTTACGTTGTGCTGACCGTTTTTTTTACGCTGTGCTGACCGGTTTTTTCCCCCTTTTTTACGTTGTGCTGACCGGTTCCCCCCACCCTTTTTTTTACGTGGTGCAGTTGGGCTGACATATTTTTTCCCTTTTTTTACGTTGTGCTGACCTTTTTTTCTTTTTTTTACGTTGTTCTGATCGGTTTTTTCCCTTTTTTTACGTTGTGCTGACAATTTTTTTATTTTTTTTATGTTGTGCTGACCGGTTTTTTTCCCTTTTTACGTTGTGCTGACCGGGTTTTTTTCCCTTTTTTTACATTATACTGACCGGTTTAATTTATTTTTTTTTACGTTGTGCTGACTGGTTTTTTTTGTGATGACCGGTTTTTTCCCTTTTTGACGTTGTGCTGATCGGTTTTTTTTACGTTGTGCTGACCAGTTTTTTTCCCCTTTTTTACGTTCTGCTGACCGATTTTTTTTTACGTTGTGCTGACCATTTTTTTCCCATTTTTTTACGTTGTGCTGACCGGTTTTTTTATTTTTTGTTACATTGTGCTGACCGATTTTTCCCTTTTTTACGTTGTGCTGACCATTTTTTTTCGTTGTTCTGACCGGTTTTTTTCCCTTTTTTTTACGTTCTGCTGACCGGTTCCCCCACCATTTTTTTTATGTTGTGCAGTTGTACTAACCTATTTTTTTCCCTTTTTTTACGTTGTGCTGACCATTTTTTATGTTGTTTTGACCGGTTTTTTCTCCTTTTTTACGTTGTGGTGACCTTTTTTTATGTTTTTTTACGTTGTGCTGACCGATTTTTTTCCTCTTTTTACGTTGTGCTGACCGGTTTTTTTTTACGTTGTGCTCGGTTTTTTTCCCTTTTTTACGTTGTGCTAACCGGTTTTTTTTACGTTTTGCTGACCATTTTTTTGGTTGTGCTGACCGGTTTTTTTCCTTTTTTTACGTTGTGCTGACCGATTTTTTTTACGTTGTGCTGACCAATTTTTTCCCCTTCTTTACATTGTGCTTACCAGTTTTCCTTTTTTTTGTTTTTTTATTTTTTTTTACGTTGTGATGACCAGTTTTTTCCCCTTTTTTTTACATTGTGCTGACCGTTTTTTTTACGCTGTGCTAACCAATTTTTTTTTACCTTTTTTAGGTTGTGCTATCCGTTTTTTTCGTTGTGCTTACCGGTTTTTTTTTGTTGTGCTGACTGGTTTTTTTCCCTTTTTTTACGTTGTGTTGACCGTTTTCTTTTTTACATTGTGCTGACCGGTTTTTTTTTCCGTAGTGCTGAGAGGTTTTTTTCCCTTTTTTACGTTGTGCTGACCGAGTTTTTTTTTACATTGTGTTGACCGGTTCCCCGACACTTTTTTTTACGTTGTGCAGTTATTCTTACCGGTTTTTTCTTTTTTTTTTTATGTTGTGCTGACCGGTTTTTTTTACATTGTGCTGATCGGTTTTTTTCGTTGTGCTACCTGGTTTTTTTTCCTTTTTTACGTTGTGCTGACCGGCTTTTTCCCCTTTTTTACGTTGTGCTGACCGATTTTTTTTTTACGTTGTGTTGACTGGTTTTTTTTTATACATTGTGCTGACCGATTTTTTTTCCCTTTTTTACGTTGTGCTGATTTTTTTTCATTGTGCTGACCGGTTTTTTCTCTTTTTTTACGTTGTGCTGACTAGTTTTTTTTCGTTGTGCTGACCATTTTTTCTTTTTTTTTACCTTGTTCTGACCGATTTTTTCCCTTTTTTTACATTGTGCTGACCGTTTTTTTGTTGCGCTGACCAATTTTTTTCACTTTTTTACGTTGTGCTGACTGTTTTTTTACGTTGTTCTGACCGGTTTTTTTTCCCTTTTTTACGTTGTGCTGACCGGTTCCCCCCACCCTTTTTTTTACGTTGTGCAGTTGTGCTGACCTATTTTTTCCCTTTTTTTACATTGTGCTGACTGTTTTTTTCTTTTTTTTTTACGTTGTGCTGACCGTTTTTTTTACGTTGTGCTGACCGATTTTTTTCCCTTTTTACGTTATGTTGACCATTTTTTTTACGTTGTGCTGACCGGTTTTTTCCCTCTTTTTATGTTATGCTGGCCGGTTTTTTTGTTTTTTTACGTTGTGCTGACCGATTTTTTTTCGTTGTGCTGACCGATTTTTTTCCCTTTTTTTACATTGTGCTGACCGATTTTTTTTACGTTGTGCTGACCAGTTTTTTTCCCTTTTTTACGTTGTGCTGACCAATTTTTTTCCCCTTTTTTTACATTGTGCTAACCGTTTTTTTTATTTTTTATTACATTGTGTTGACCGATATGTTTCCCTTTTTTATGTTGTGCTGACCATTTTTTTTCGTTGTGCTGACCGGTTTTTTTTCCTTTTTTTACGTTGTGCTGACCGGTTCCCCCCACCTTTTTTTATGTTGTGCTATTGTGCTAACCTATTTCTTTTCCCTTTTTTTTACGTTGTGCTGACCTTTTTTTTCTTTTTTTTTTATGTTGTTTTTACCGGTTTTTTTCCTTTTTTTACATTGTGCTGACCTTTTTTTGTTTTTTTAACGTTGTGCTGACCGGTTTTTTCCTCTTTTTACGTTGTGCTGACCGATTTTTTCCCTTTTTTTATGTTGTGCTGACTGTTTTTTTTTTACGTTGTGCTGACCGATTTTTTCCACTTTTTTACGTTGTGTGACCGGTTTTTTTCTTTTTTTCTTTTTTTTACGTTGTGATGACCCCTTTTTTTTACGTCGTGCTGACCCTTTTTCTACGTTGTGCTGACCAATTTTTTTTACCTTTTTTACGTTGTGCTAACTGTTTTTTCGTTGTGCTTACCAGTTTTTTTCGTTGTGCTGACCAGTTTTTTTCCCTTTTTTTACGTTGTGCTGACTGGTTTTTTTTCCGTTGTGCTGAAAGGTTTTTTTCCCTTTTTTACGTTGTGCTGACCGGTTTTTTTTATGTTGTGCTGGCCGGTTCCCCCCACCCTTTTTTTTACGTTGTGCAGTTATGCTGACCAGTTTTTTTTACATTGTGCTGACCGGTTTTTTTCGTTGTGCTGCCCGGTTTTTTTCCTTTTTTACGTTGTGTTGACCGATTTTTTCCCCTTTTTTACATTGTGCTGACCATTTTTTCTTTTTTTTTTACGTTGTTCTGACCAGTTTTTTCCCTTTTTTTTACGTTGTGCTGACCGTTTTTTTCTGTTGTGCTGACCATTTTTTTCTCTTTTTTTTACGTTGTGCTGACCGGTTCCCCCCATCTTTTTCTTATGTTGTGCAGTTGTGCTGACCTTTTTTTTCCCTTTTTTTACGTTGTGCTGACCATTTTTTTCTTTTTTTTATGTTGTTTTTACCCGTTTTTTTCTCTTTTTTTACGTTGTGCTGACCTTTTTTTGTTTTTTTACGTTGTGCTGACCGGTTTTTCCCCTTTTTTACGTTGTGTGACCGGTTTTTCTTTTTTTATTTTCTTTACGTTGTGATGACCAATTTTTTTCCCCTTTTTTTTACGTTGTGCTGATTTTTTTTTACGTTGTGCTGACCAATTTTTTTTACCTTTTTTACGTTGTGCTAACTATTTTTTTCGTTGTGCTTACCATTTTTTTCGTTGTGCTGACCGGTTTTTTCCCTTTTTTTACGTTGTGCTTGATGTGCGAAAAATGATCCGGCACAAAACTCACCAGCAAGTGTACCGGGTCGCATCAAGTAGTAAAACTCACTTAGAGTGAGGTCGATCCCACAGGGATTGAAGGATTGAGAAATTTTAGTTTAGTGGTTGATTTAGTCAAGCGAATCAAGTATTGGTTGAGTGGTTGATCATTAACAGAAGCTAAATTGCTTGAAATGTAAAAGGAGAAGGGAATATTACAGTAAATCAAAGAGTAAGAAAGTAAAGAGACTGAATCTTAAAGTGCAAGTAATGTAAATTGCAGAAACTTAGATTGCAAGTAATGTAAATGGCTGAGGCTTAAAGTGCAAGAAATGTAAATTACTTGAATTGTAAAAGGGATTGGGAGTTGGGATTGCAGAAATTAAACAAGAACAAGTAAATTGCATTAAACATAAAAGAGCAAATTGAATTGCAGTGAAGTAGATCTCAAACAGAAGAGTAAAATGCCTTGAAGAATTTAGAACAAGAAAGCAATGCTTAATTTGCAGCAAATTAAAAGTGGTTGAAGATCTCAGGAGTGGAAGAAACTAGATAACAAGTCTAGATCTCAAATCCTTCCTTGATCCAACAAGAACAATTGCAAGAGAAATAAAGGAAAGCAAATTGCAGAAATAGCAGAAGAAGAAGCAATGAACAGAAAGTAAAATTCAATTATGCAGAAAATTAAAAAAGAGATCTCAAGGTGAGATTGAAACAGAAGTTCTTCAATTCTTCACCCAATATCAAAAGCAAGAAAAGTAGAGAGTGCTCAAGCAAGAACAAGGAAGAAGAGAGATTAATTCTCGTTCCCAATTCTCTAAGAAATTCAAAAGTTCAAAATTAAAATGCAAGTAAAAAGGAAAATTTAAAATGAAGTCTAGAGGTCCTAATTACATCAAACTAGCTCCTATTTATACACTTTCTATTCTTGGATTTTGGAATTTGGATGGGCTTTTGATTTGGTGAAGAAATGAATTAAGTTGGATTTTTAATTCAATTTTCAGCCCATGAAGAATTTGCTTCCAGGGGGATGCTCAGCTCACAAGTTGAGCTGAGCATTGAGGCCTTGTGTTGATTCCCTTGTAACGTGCAATGCATCAGGGGAATGCTCATTTCACAAGTTGAGCTGAGCATTGGTGCCTTGGTGCCAATTTGTGTGCTGCCCTTGGACCGTGTCATGCGCGCTCCACTCCTTCCTGGCCGTGCCGAGATGTGCCCCCTTGCACCAAGAATAGCGCTCTGCTCACTAAGTGAGCTGAGCATTGGCTCTTCCAAGGGAAGGTCCTTGGTTCGAAACCCATGGGAAGCATGCGCTGAAGCTTTTCCTTGGTTTTCTTGTGGTGCCTTGCTCCTTGCTTCCTCAAGGTGTTGAGTTCGAACCTTGGGGAATGCATTTGGCCATTTTTGGCTTATTTTTCCTTGTGAGTAGCGCCTCTCTCATCCCCCTTAGTCATGGGTTCAAGTCTTGGAGCATGCACTTGCAACTTGTTTTCTTTGAATTATTTCTTCAATGCTTTCGACAATGCTCACTTGGTGAGCTGAGCATTGTTTTTCCTTTCCTTGTTTCTTGGCTTCCTATTGTGCTCAGCTCACAAAGTGAGCAGAGCATTGTGCCTTGGTTCCTTGAGAGAAAATGTAGCGCTCCCTTGGTGAGCATGGTGCTCTTGGAGTGAGCTTCATGGTTTGTTGCGCCACACTCCCTCCTATCTTGGCCACACTTTTTCTTCCTTGAGCCACACTTCTTAGGCCACGCTTTCTTCTTTTCTTATTTTCTTCACCTACAATTAATCAAAACAACCAATCAAAGTATCACCAAATTCACAAGGTTTATAAATCATTAAAACTCAATTAAATTTAGCCTAAACCTCATGATTTAGCATCAATTAGATGGTGGTTGTTTGATTCAAAGAAGTCATGCATTTCCATTCCAAATCACTTACTTAGAATGCAAGAAAGTGCATAAAACCTAATGAAAACAAAGAAAAAATACTAGTGAAACTAGGCTAAGATGACTTGTCATCACAACACCAAACTTAAAACTTGCTTGTCCCCAAGCAAGCATCAAACACAAGAGAAGATGAAATGAAATAGATAAGTATATATGTTCTTATTAAGCAAATAGTTAAATTTGGTCTATGGGATTTTATGCAGATCAAAAGTAGCTCATTTATTACTTGCTGTCAAAACAAACAATGTTTCCTTAAGGGTCCACTAAGGTTGCTGTTATAATTCCTCACTTTTTGCTCATTTCCCTTGTTAGTTTTTTTCTTCTTTTGCATTACAGAGTTTATTTCTTATTGAAGGCTTGGTGTCAAATGTTGCAGTGGCCTTTGGCCTTATTTTATTCAACATTTCTTCACCACAGACAAATGGCTCACTTTTTCTTCCTAGGATCATTGATGCCCAGCATCTCTTTGGATAACTAAATGTTTTGTAGCTAGGTTGCTCTTTATTGTGGACTTTCAGTTGGCAATCCCAAATCAGTTGATCTAAGTTGCCAAGTTTTAAAATACTCCTTAGAACTTACTTGTCCAAGCATATCCTAGCACATAAACACCAAAGGCATGTGTCCTAGGGTCCAAGCTATTGGTGTCTAGCCTTATTGTTTGTTTCTTTGCCAACTTTTGGCTTTTCTTCTTCTTTTTCTTTCTGTTATTTCAAGGGACTTCCAACAATTGAGAAATACTAGCAGCAAACTAGCTTAGGCTTCAAGTAACAAGTCATTTTGCAGCATTTATTCTATGGGCTAACAATTTAATCAAACACATACCACCACTAACTTCCATTCTAACTTTTGCAAAATTGAACAATTACTTTTCTAAATCAAATATCTCTCTTTTATTCAAACAGCAAGGGAAAACAAAGCAAAGTATTCAAGCTAATGAGTGATGACAATTATTATGCAAATTGCTTATTCTTGACTAACTATTAATGTAAACAAAAGAAGTAATTGAACATAAAGTATTTGGAGGCATGTCATGTTTCAGACATGCATCTTCCTTATTTAAATAATAGTAAGAAGAAGCTTTACCACCTCTATTTGTCAGGCATTTCTATTCTTTTGGATTTGCTGGATTCCCCCTTCTTCTTCTTCTTTTTTTGTGTATAATCCTGAGCTTCTTCACGAGGACATCTTCTATCCCAAACAGAATCTGTGAGACCTAAAAGCCCAACTTCCTCTAATCTTTGAAGTGTTACATGGGTATAATGATGAGACTTTGCTGCCTGCCGGTCTCTCAGTTCTTGGCACTGCTCAAATGATTTGATCTGTGGATTTAGTGTTGGCATGCTCTGGGTTAAGTACTCCAACCTTGCTTGCACATCCTCATTACACTCAGATTGTTGCACATATCTAACCTCTCCAATAGTGTGATGAATGTTCTTCCATTGATATAGGTTGTGAGTATACTCCCCATATTTGGCTTGGGTCAGGAACATCTTACTATATGCCTCTTGAAGTCCTGTTGTTAGTTCCCTTTGAAATTCTTGTTGTTGGGCCATTGATTGTTGCTGCCAGCTCTCCATTTTGTCCTCTATTCTATGCTGCCAAGCTTCATTCTGCTCCCTGTCTCTCAGGTATTGCTCTTGTGCTATCATATTTTGCTGTGATATTTCCTCAAGAGTTCTTTGCAGTTGACTCATGTCTATGACACTGTGAGTTTGTTCTCCTCCTTCTTCTAGTCTTCTTCTTCTTTGGGGTTTTTCTTCTTGATCCTCATCCTCAGCAGTTCCTTCCATGCTTTTCTTTGAGATTCCAGACCCCCTTCTTACTTTTTCTATATCCTCATCTTCAAAAATTACCCCAGCTTTATCGTACAGCCTTAGAATTGTGCTTGCATGACCGAGCATATTAGATTTGTTTGAGCTCTCAGCTATTTCTTGAATACTATTGGCTATGAGTTTTGCAAGGTTGATTTCTCCTCCATGTAAGATACAATGTCAAAAGTGCTCGTTTGATTGTGACTCCTGAGGTGTTTCCAGTAGGGAGTATGGATCTTCTCACGATCTCATACCACCCCTTTGCCTCAGGGATGAGATTTATTCTTTTCAATCTGCTTGGGACTCTTTTCGAATCCCTCTCCCAATCTGTGCCCTCCAAGCATATCCCTTGTAAGATTTCATCCGGGTCATTTTCTCTCTGTAATCTGTCCTCATAGCTGGGTTCGTCATAAGTTATAGTTCTCAGCTTCAAGGCCCTTATAATGGATGCTGGACTGAAATCTACTTCACTTCCTCTAACATAGCTTTTGTAAGGGGTGCTGTCTTTACTTTCCTTCACAGCATTTGCATAGAACTCTCTGATCATGACTGCACTGATCTTGGGGAGAGGGTCGCATAGAAGATCCCATCTTCTTTCACTGGTGATTTGCTTCATGATGGGATATTCTCCGTCCTTAAGCTCAAAGCCTCTTTCATGAATGATGAGCTTTGTTTTCATGAATCTATGGTATTTTCCTTCATGAAATTGAGACATGAACTTTCTTGCATCATAAGCTGGGGTTTCGGCTACCATGGGCTCCTTGCCTGGCCTTCTTCTTGTACTTGGTGAAGCCATGAGTGCGATCAAAAAGACAAGATAAGGGTGGATTTGAGATTGGTTGAGGTATGATTTTGAGGTATAAAGAGATTGAAGACAAAAGTATTACTGTTATGAGAAGAGTGGTGTGTGTATATAGGATGGCATGATGTGGGGGCAGAGGCTTGTTTGTAAGGAAGGTTTTTAGGCATGTAGGATGCAGGAAGTGCCTTGTCTTTTTTATAGGCCGACTATCAAAATGTTGGATAAAGACCACACTTGAAGAATGATTCGGTCATGGCTTTTGAAGGGTGGAGATTGAATTGAACACCATGGCAACTTCATGAGATGAACAGCTTTCATGTTCTCTTGAGGATTGACAAGGATTCTCTTCCCATTGGTTGCATGTAGTTCGTCCTTCAAGGTGAGCAGCATGCAGATTTTTACTTTCCAAGATTGACACACCTCTCTAGGCACATGTGATCCTTCTCTTGACTTGTCATAGTCGTTCCTTCCTCTTGTCTTTTTCTCCAACTTTCTTTTCTAATTAAATCAAAAATGAAATGCTTCAGAACTCATTTAGAGCACGGTGGTAAGGTGGTGAATGCTTACATTCTATCTTATGGCCCTTAGTTATGAAAGATCAATTGTATCCCTTACTTAGTGAATCAAGGTTTGGTGAACACCAAACTTGTTTCTTGCTTAGTAATTAAAATAAACATTTGCCACAATTGATACTTTCATCATAAGTGTCCTATTTATTTCTTAGCATAAACTCTTAAAATGAAACAATGCATGATCCATCTCTGCATGATTTTGCCTTCCTAAACAAAAGTTGATTTTTCTTAAAATTCGTACACATGTAGACACCAATCTTAGTGTTTGGTCATACACTTCACCAAGATGACTAAGCATATGATCTAAGAATGCTTGAACTGTTAACTTTGGTGTACTATCTAGCGCACCAAACTTAGAAGTCTGGCATGTATTTCAAAACATTGTATGCATCTGTTAAGGGTGTCTAGAAGGATTCAAAATCATGCTAAAGTGATCACACTTTATTGAATTCAAAAGCAAACAGGAATCATAAAGCATGGGTTGCCTCCCATGGAGCGCTCTTTTATTGTCATTAGCTTGACATTGACTCCCTCTTTTAAGGTGGTTGATGACTGTAATGCCTCAACTTGTCCCCTCTGATTGTGAGCTTCTTCTTTGTTCCTTGGTGCTCTATTTCAGCATGCTCTAGTGAGAGTATTTTGCTCACAGTATAATAATCATCAGTCTGTTGACTTGCTGATGATTGAATTTTTGACGGTTTAGAATTTCACTAATGAAATCTCGTTGTAAAGTATAGTTTCTAAACCAACAATAACCCTTTCATACAAAAGATTTTTTGTCACAAGTAACAAACCCCTAATTTTATAAACTGAAGTATTCAAACCTCGGGTCGTTCTCCCTAGGGATTACAATAAAGTGTCTTGTTATTGGTTATGAGTTATTTTGGGGTTTTGGATAAGAAGCATGAAAAGTAAATGACAATGAAAATAAACTAACAACTAATAAAGCTCTTGGTAAGATATGAGAACTCGAAGTCCTATCCTAGTTATCCTCCTCAATTGTGATGAGAATTGTTCATTGCTACCACTTAGTTAACCTCTAACCATGGGGGAAGTCAAGTGGATGAATCACTTTGATTCCTCAAGTCCTAATCAACTCCTAGAGGAATGACTAGCTTTAGGGGCATTCAAATCAATTAGCAACTTCTAATTATCAATCAACAAAGGGATTAGATAACTCAAGAGTCACTAATTACTCTACCTAGGCCAAGAGGAACAAAACCTACACTAGAACCCAACCAAGCATTTCATCAAACACTTGGAAGGCATAAAAGGAAAGCATAGTAATTCAATCAACAAGAATGAAAACTAGCAACAATTATTGCAAAGAATTAACAACAAATCAAGGAAATCACAATTATCATGAATTACCTCAAATTGCATTATTGAAAGAAAACAAATGAACAACAATCTATCCAAAACAAAATGAAGAATTACAATTATTAAAGTGCATAACTAGAAAGGGGAAGAGGAGAGGATTAAGACTTGATGAAGGAAAAGTGAATTGAGGCAAGAATTAAACCTAGATCTAAGAAGAGAGATTAATCTAACCCTAATCCTAATTCTAGAGAGAAATGAGAGCTTCTCTCTCTAAACTAACTCTAAACTAATCATAAGTATATTATATGCTAGAGTTCCCTCCTTCTCCTCAATCCTTGATCCTTTTATTCCTTTCTCTTAGCAATTGGCGCCAAAATGGGTTCAGAAACCCTCTCAAATCGCCAGGCACGTGTTGCATTAATGAAGTCATGTGCGGTCATCGACGCGTGCGCGCACGGTACGCGTGTGCGTCCCTGGCCGATTCTGCAATGTGCGCGCGAGTGCCTTGTGCGCGTGCGCGTGCTTGGTTGAGATCAATTCTTTGGTTTTTGTGCTTCTCTCCACTTGCATGCTTTCTTCCTTGCTTCTTTGATCCATGGCTAGCCTATTTCACCTGAGATTACTAGCAAACACATCAAGGCATCTTATGGAATCAAGGATGAATTAAAATTATCAAAATAAGGCTTAAAAAGCATGTTTTTACACTTAAGCACAAATACGGGAGAGATTACAAAACCATGCCAATTCATAGGTTAAATGCGAGAAAAGGTTATCAAAATACTCTAAATTCAATACAAGATAAACCCTAAAAATAGGGTTTATCAACCTCCCCACACTTAAACCTTAGCATGTCCTCATGCTAAAATAAGAAGGAACTAAGGGTTATGACATTTATTTGAATGCACTAAACTATATGAACTTATCTAGATGCAATTATCTAAAGCAAATGGAAATGCTTAGTTCAAACATATCAATTTCCAAGAGAGCATGTGTAAGCACAAGGGTTAGGCAATAGGAATTAAGTCCAAACCATAATTGTATTGAATTATTAAGAAGAGTTCAAACTTGCAAGAATATAAATAATATGAGTGAACCCATGTAATTGAACTTTTGAACCCTCACCAGATGTGTATCCGCTCTATTCACTCAAGTGTTTAAGGGTTAATTCACTCAATTCTCTTCTAATCATGCTTTCCAAAATTTGATTTTCTTCTAACAATCAACACTTATTCAATGCATGCATACATTCATCATGAGGTCTTTCAATTAGGTTGTAATGGGGTTAGGGTCAAGGTAGGATCATTTATGGTTAAGCGGACTAGGATTTGAATCTTTGATTAGCATAGACTCTCCCACCTAACTATATAATGACCTATACAAGTTCAAACTATTCTAACTACCCATTTTTCACTTTTTTCCTTCTTACATATTCATGCATTCTATTCTTTAATTCATAACACTTATGCATTGATTCCTTTTTATTGAACTTCACCTTGGGGCATTTTGTCCCCTTTTATTATTTTTTCTTCTCTTTTCATTTTTTTATATCCCTTTTCTTTCATTTTCACTTTATTTTTCTCTTCTCTTTTTTTTCTTTTCTTTTTATACTTTGTACAAGGACATAAATTGCATAAGGTCTTATACATTTAATCAATGCATGAATATGTTCCCAATTCCTAAATATGGGAGTGTACTACCCCTTTTTATCCCATCCAATGTTCCCAAGCCTCACCAACTTTGAATAATAAACACTCTCACTAGCCTAGGCTAATCAAAGATCCAAACAAGGAATTTTCATTGGTTTTTCACCTTGGGCTTGTAATGTGCTAAAATGAGAATAAGTTGGTTAAGCATAGGCTCAAAATTGGCTAACAATGGAGAGTAAAAGGTAGGCTAGTTGGGTAAGTGGCTAATGAAATAATGGCCTCAATCATACAAATGCATGAATACAAGAAATAAATGGACATGTAGAATCAAGCAAATCAAGGATCACAATCATAGAAAGAGAACAATTTCACACAAGAATGGAAAATAAGTGGTTATAAAATGTAACCACATCACTAGGCTCAAGTCTCACAAGCTTGTGTTCTTAATTCAATACATGCTTCACAAAGTATGAATTCAAGCAAGTTTCACCAAGATTTTCTTTCAATCAATTGGGTTAATGCCCTATAATTGAATTTCTTGAAAAATCTCAATATTTGACTAAGCATTATTGTGATTGAAAAATTCAAAAATTTCCTTAGTTCACCCTTTTCTTTTCTGCTTAAAACCAATTTCTTATGCAAAAAGGGGTGACTAAGTTTTTGCAATTCAAAGTATGTTTTCTAATCACAACCACAAACTAAAAAGAAAGATATGCAAAAATGTATATAGAAAAATCCAACTAAAAGTATGAAATCTATCATCTAAAACATCTAAAGATATCCATAAGCATCAAAATATCTAAAATCCAAAATAAGCAGTAAAGGTATCTGGTGGACGAAATTATGATCAAAGAGTTCCAGGCACTGTTAGAGAAGCTCACAACTCCGTTCAACTTAACCAGCAAGTGTACTGGGTCATCCAAGTAATACCTTACGTGAGTAAGGGTCGATCCCACAGAGATTGTTGGTATGAAGCAAGCTATGGTCACCTTGTAAATCTCAGTTAGGCAGATTAAATTGGTTTTGGGTTTCGAAAATTAATAAATAAATAGAGAATAAAAAGGGATAGAAATACTTATGTAAATCAATAGTGGGAATTTCAGATAAGTGTATGGAGATGCTGTGTTCCTCTTGAAACTCTACTTCACTACTCACTCTTCCTTCAATCCTTCTTACTCCTTTCCATGGCAAGCTGTATGTAGGGAATCACCATCATCAATGGATACTTTGAATTCTCTCGGGAAAATGGTCCTATGCGCTGTCACTGCACGGCTAATCGTCTGGAGGCATCACCTTTGTTGATAGCTACATCCCATCCTCTCAGTGAAAATGGTCCAAATGCTCTGTCACAGCACGACTAATCATCTGTCGGTTCTCAATCAGGTTGGAGTAGAATCCATTGATTCTTTTGCGTTTGTCACTAACGCCCAGCCTTCAGGAGTTTGAAGCTCGTCACAGTCATTCAATACCGGAATCCTACTCGGAATACCACAGACAAGGTTAGACCTTCCGGATTTCCAGGATCCTACTCGGAATACCACAGACAAGGTTAGACTTTCCGGATCCCCATGAATACCGCCATCTATCTAGCTTATACCACGAAGATTCTGTTGGGGAATCTAAGAGATATGCGCCCGGCCTAAGGTAGAACGGAAGTGGTTGTCAATCACGCGCGTTCATAGGTGAGAATGATGATAAGTGTCACGGATCATCACATTCATCAAAGTGTTGTGCAACGTATATCTTGGAATAAGAATAAGAGAGAATTGAATAGAAAGTAATAATAATTGTATTGAAACTTGAGGTACAGTAGAGCTCCACACCCTTAATCTATGGTGCGCAGAAACTCCACCGTTGAAAATACATAAGTGAAAGGTTCAGGCATGGCCGAATGGCCAGCCCCCAAAACGTGATCAATAGTCTCCTAAGATGAATGATAAAACAAAACTGAGACCAAAGATGTCTAATACAATAGTAAACTATCCTATTTATACTAGACTAGCTACTAGGGTTTACATGAGTAAGTAATTGATGCATAAATCCACTTCTGGGGCCCACTTGGTGTATGCTTGGGCTGAGTTTGATCTATCCACGAGCTGAGGCATTTATTGGAGTTGAACTCCAAGTTATGACGTGTTTTGGGCGTTTAACTCCGGATCATGACGTTTTTCTGGCGTTTAACTCCAGACAGCAGCATGTACTTGGCGTTCAACGCCAAGTTACGTCGTCAATTTCTGAATAAAGTATGAACTATTATATATTGCTGGAAAGCTCTGGATGTCTACTTTCCAACGCCGTTGAGAGCGAGCCATTTGGAGTTCTGTAGCTCCAGAAAATCCATTTTGAGTGCAGGGAGGTCAGAATCCAACAACATCAGCAGTCCTTTTTTCAGCCTTTTTCAGAGTTTTGCTCAAGTCCCTCAATTTCAGCCAAAAATTACCTGAAATCACATAAAAACACACAAACTCATAGTAAAGTCCAGAAATGTGAATTTAACATAAAACCTTATGAAAACATCCATAAAAGTAGCTTGAACTTACTAAAAACTACCTAAAAACAATGCCAAAAAGCGTATAAATTATCCGCTCATCACAACACCAAACTTAAATTGTTGCTTGTCCCCAAGCAACTGAAAATCAAATAGGATAAAAAGAAGAGAATATACTATAAATTCCAGAATATCAATGAATATTAATTATAATTAGATGAGCGGGACTTGTAGCTTTTTGCTTCTGAACAGTTTTGGCATCTCACTTTTTCCTTTGAAGTTCAGAATGATTGGCTTCTTTAGGAACTTAGAATTTTAGATAGTGTTATTGACTTTCCTAGTTAAGCATGTTGATTCTTGAACACAGCTACTTATGACACTTGGCTGTGGCCCTAAGCACTTTGTTTTCCAGTATTACCACCGGATACATAAATGCCACAGACACATGACTGGGTGAACCTTTTCAGATTGTGACTCAGCTTTGCTAGAGTCCCCAGTTAGTGGTGTCCAGATCTCTTAAGCACACTCTTTTTGCTTTGGATCACGACTTTAACCACTTAGTCTCAAGCTTTTCACTTGGACCTTCATGACACAAGCACATGGTTAGGGACAGCTTGGTTTAGCCACTTAGGCCTGGATTTTATTTCCTTGGGCCCTCCTATCCATTGATGCTCAAAGCCTTGGATCATTTTTACCCTTGCCTTTTGGTTTTAAGGGCTATTGGCTTTTTCTGCTTGCTTTTTCTTTTTCTTTCTATTTTTTTTTTCGCAAGCTTTCTTTTTCACTGCTTTTTCTTGCTTCAAGAATCAATTTCATGATTTTTCAGATCATCAATAACATTTCTCTTGTTCATCATTCTTTCAAGAGCCAACAATTTTAACATTCATAAACAACAAGATCAAAATTATGCACTGTTCAAACATTCATTCAGAAAATAAAAAGTATTGTCACCACATCAATATAATTAAACTAAATTCAAGGATAAATTCGAAATTCATGTACTTCTTGTTCTTTTGAATTAAAACATATTTCATTTAAGAGAGGTGAAGGATTAATGGATTTTATTCATAGCTTTAAGACATGGTTACATACTAATGATCATGAAGTAAAGACACAAAACATAGATAAACACAACATTAAAAACCAAAAACAGAAAGAAATAAAGAACAAGGAATGAATCCACCTTTAGTGGCGTCTTCTTCTTGAAGGAACAACAATGTCCTTAAGCTCTTCTATGTCCCTTCCTTGCCTTTGTTGCTCCTCCCTCATTGCTCTTTGGTCTTCTCTTATTTCTTGGAGAATGATGGAGTGCTCATGATGTTCCACCCTTAATTGTTCCACATTGTGGCTTAAATCTTCTAAGGAAGTGTTGAGTTATTCCCAATAGTTGTTGGGAGGAAAGTGCATCCCTTGAGGCATCTCAGGGATTTCTTGATGATGAGCTTCCTCATGCATCTCTTGAGAATCGTGAAGGGTCTCTCTTGCTTGCTCCATCCTCTTCTTGGTGATGGGCTTATCCTCTTCAATGGAGATGTCTCCTTCTATGATAACTCCAGCTGAGTAACATAGATGGCAAATAAGGTGAGGAAAAGCTAGCCGTGCCATGGGTGAAGGCTTGTCGGCTATTTTGTAGATTTCATTGGAGATGACCTCATGAACTTCTACTTCCTCTCCAATCATGATGCCATGAATCATGATGGCCCGATCCACAGTAACTTCAGATCGGTTGCTAGTGGGAATGATGGAGCGTTGAATGAACTCCAACCATCCTCTAGCTACAGGCTTGAGGTCCAGTCTTCTTAGTTGGACTGGCTTGCCTTTGGAGTCTCTCTTCCATTGAGCTCCTTCCACATACATGTCCATAAGGACTTGGTCCAACCTTTGATTAAAGTTGACCCTTCTAGTGTAGGGGCGTTCATCTCCTTGCATCATGGGCAAGTGGAATGCCAACCTCACATTTTTCGGACTAAAATCTAAGTATTTCCCCCGAACCATTGTGAGATAATTCTTTGGACTTGGGTTCATACTTTGATCATGGTTTCTAGTGATCCATGCATTGGCATAGAACTTTTGAACCATTAATATTCCGACTTGTTGCATGGGGTTGGTTAGGACTTCCCAACCTCTTCTTCGGATTTCATGTCGGATCTCCGGATACTCATTTTTCTTGAGCTTGAAAGGGACCTCAGGGATCACCTTCTTCTTTGCCACAACATCATAGAAGTGGTCTTGATGGCTCTTGGAGATGAATCTTTCCATCTCCCATGACTCGGAGGTGGAAGCTTTTGTCTTCCCTTTTCCTTTTCTAGAGGATACTCCGGCCTTAGGTGCCATTGATGGTAATGGAAAAACAAAAAGCTTATGCTTTTACCACACCAAACTTAAAATATTGCTCGCCCTCGAGCAAGAGAAGAAAGAAGAGAAGAAGAAGAAGAAGAGAATATGGAGGAGAAGGGGAAGTGTTGGTTCGGCCAAGTGGGAGAAGAGGGGGTGGTGTTGTGTGAAAATGAAGTAGAATGGAAGGGTATTTATAGGGAGAGGAGAGAGTGAAGTTTCGGCTAAATAGGGTGGGATTGGGTGGGAAAATGTTTTTGAATTTTGAAGGTAGGTGGGGTTTATGGGGAAGAGTGGATGGATGTGAGTGGTGAAGGGGGTAATTGGGAAGAGGAATTGAGGTGATTGGTGAAGAGTGTTGGGAATTGTGACATGGGGAATACAAATCACAAAAACTAGGATTATGAGGTAAGGTGGGAATATGATAGGTGGGGATCCTGTGGGGTCCACAGATCCTGAGGTGATCCTGTGGGGTCCACAGGTCCTGAGGTGTCAAGGAATTCCATTCCTGCACCAAATAGGCATGTAAATTGCCCTTGCACACCATTCTGGCGTTTAAACGCCGTGTGGTGCACATTCTGGGCGTTCAACGCCCATGTAAAGCATGTTTCTGGCGTTGAACGCCAGTTTCATGCTTGTTACTGGCGTTCAGTGCCAGCTTTTCTTCTCTGGGCACATTCCTGGCGTTCAGCGCCAGAATGTTGCTTGTTTTTGGCGTTTAGCACCAGAATGATGCTCTGTTCTGGCGTTGAACGCCAGCCAGATGCATCTTACTGGCGTTGAACGCCAGCCTGTGCTTCCTCCAGGGTGCGAATTTTTTTCTGCTGTTTTTGACTCTGTTTTTAATTTTTTTATGATTTTTTTCGTGACTCCTCATGATCATGTACCTAATAAAACACAAAATAACAATAATATAGAATAAAATAAAAATTAGATAAATAAAATTGGGTTGCCTCCCAACAAGCGCTTCTTTAATGTCAATAGCTTGACAGTGGCTCTCATGGAGCCACAAGGTGATCAGGTCAATGTTGTATAGTCCCAACACCAAACTTAGAGTTTGGATATGGGGTCTTAATACCAAACTTAGAGTTTGGTTGTGGCCTCACAACACCAAACTTAGAGTTTGACTGTGTGGGCTCTTCTTGACTCTGAACTGAGAGAAGCTCTTCATGCTTACTCTCTTTTGTCACAGAGGGATGGCCATGTGCTTTAAACACAAGGTAGTCCCCATTCAATTGAAGGACTAATTCACCTCTGTTGACATCTATCACAGCTCCTGCTGTGGCTAGGAAAGGTCTTCGAAGGATGATGCAATCATCCTCTTCCTTCCTAGTGTCTAAGATTATGAAATCAGCAGGGATGTAAAGGCCTTCAACCTTTACTAACACGTCCTCTACCATTCCATAGGCTTGTCTCAATGACTTGTCTGCCAATTGTAATGAGAACAAGGCAGGTTGTACCTCAATGATCCCCAGCTTCTCCATTACAGAGAGTGGCATAAGATTTATCCCTGACCCCAGATCACACAGAGCTTTTGCAAAGGTCATGGTGCCTATGGTACAAGGTATCAAAAACTTGCCAGGATCTTGTTTCTTTTGAGGTAAAGTTTGCTGAATCCAGGTATCGAGTTCACTAATGAGCAAGGGAGGTTCACTTTCCCAAGTCTCATTACCAAACAACTTGGCATTCAGCTTCATGATAGCTCCTAAATATTGAGCAACTTGCTCTCCAGTCACATCTTCATCCTCTTCAGAGGAAGAATAGTCTTCAGAGCTCATGAATGGCAGAAGGAGATTTAATGGAATCTCTATGGTCTCTATATGAGCCCCAGATTCCTTTGGATCCTTAATAGGAAACTCCTTCTTGCTTGAGGGACGTCCTAGGAGGTCTTCCTCACTAGAATTTTCGTCCTCCTCCTCCCTTGTGCATTCGGTCGCATTGATTATATCAATGGCCTTGCACTCTCCTTTTGGATTCTCTTCTGTATTGCTTGGGAGAATACTGGGAGGAGTTTCAATGACTTTCTTACTCAGCTGGCCCACTTGTGCCTCCAGATTTTTGATGGAGGATCTTGTTTCACTCATGAAACTGAAAGTGGCCTTTGACAGATCAGAGACTAGATTGGCTAAATTAGAAGTGTTTTGTTCAGAATTCTCTGTCGGTTGCTGAGAAGATGATGGATATGGCTTGCTATTGCTCAGCCTATTGCTTCCACCATTGTTAAAGCCTTGTTGAGGCTTTTGTTGATCCTTCCATGAGAAATTTGGATGATTTCTCCATGATGAGTTATAGGTGTTTCCATAAGGTTCACCCATGTAATTAACCTCTGCCATGGCAGGGTTCTCAGGATCATAAGCTTCTTCAGAAGCTGCCTCTCTAGTACTGTTGGATGCATGTTGCCATCCATTCAGATTTTGAGAGATCATGTTGACCTGTTGAGTCAACACTTTGTTCTGAGCCAATATGGCATTCATAGTATCAATTTCAAGAACTCCTTTATTCTGAGGTATCCCATTATTCACGAAATTCCTCTCAGAGGTGTACATGAATTGGTTGTTTGCAACCATATCAATGAGTTCTTGAGCCTCTTCAGGCGTTTTCTTTAGGTGAATAGATCCACATGCAGAATGGTCCAATGACATTTTCGAAAATTCAGATAGACCATAATAGAATATATCTAATATGGTCCATTCTGAAAACATGTCAGATGGACATCTTTTGGTCAGCTGCTTGTATCTTTCCCAAGCTTCATAGAGGGATTCACCATCTTTTTGTTTGAAGGTTTGAACATCCACTCTCAGCTTGCTCAGCTTTTGAGGAGGAAAGAATTTATCCAAGAAGGCTGTGACCAGCTTAACCCAGGAGTCCAGGCTATCCTTAGGTTGTGAATCCAACCATATTCTAGCTCTGTCTCTTACAGCAAAAGGGAAAAGCATGAGTCTGTAGACTTCAGGATCAACTCCATTCGTCTTTACAGTCTCACAGATCTGCAAGAACTCAGTTAAAAACTGATAAGGATCTTCAGATGGAAGTCCATAAAACTTGCAGTTTTGTTGCATTAAGGCAACTAGCTGAGGTTTCAGCTCAAAGTTGTTGGCTCCAATGGCAGGAATGGAGATGCTTCTTCCATCAAACTTGGACGTTGGCTTTGTGAAGTCACCAAGCATTCTCCTTGCATTATTATTATTTTCGGCTGCCATCTCCTTCTCTTGTTCGAAAATTTCTGAAAGGTTGTTTCTGGATTATTGTAATTTAGTTTCTCTTAATTTTCTCTTCAGAGTCCTTTCAGGTTCAGGATTAACTTCAACAAGAGTGCCTTTTTCCATGTTCCTGCTCATATGAAAGAGAATAAAACAAGAAAAAGAAGAGGAATCCTCTATGTCACAGTATAGAGATTCCTTTGTGTTAGTAGAAAAAGAGAGGGGGGGAAGAGTGAAGAAGAATTCGGATTTTTAGATGAAGAGAGGTGAAGAGAAGTGTTAGTAATTAAATAATTAAATAGAAGAAGAGAAAAGGAAGAGAATTCAAAAATAATTTTGAAAAAGGAGTTAGTAATTTTTGAAAATTAGAGATAAGATGTAATTAAAATTAAAACATGAAACAATTAGTTAATTAAAAAGAATTTTTGAAAAAAGGGTGAGATATTTTCGAAAAATTAGAGAGGAAAAAGTAGTTAGGTGGTTTTGAAAAAGATAAGAAACAAACAAAAAGTTAGTTAGTTGATTGAAAAAGATTTTAAAATCAAATTTTTAAAAAGATAAGAAGATAAGAAGTTAGATAAGATATTTTGAAATTAAATTTTGAAAAAGATAAAATTTTGAGAGGGATAAGATAAAAAGATAAGATAAAAATTTTAAGAAAAAGATATTTTGAAAAAGATTTAATTTTTAAAATGACTTAACTAACAAGAAACTACAAGATAAGATTCTAGAATTTAAAGATTGAACCTTTCTTAACAAGAAAGTAACAAACTTCAAATTTTTGAATCAATCACATTAATTGTTAGCATATTTTTGAAAATATGATATAAAGATAAGAAAAAGATTTTGAAAAATATTTTGAAAAGATTTTTGAAATTTTGAAAAATAGAAAAAAATGAAAGAGATATGATTTTTGAAAAAGATTTTGAAAAGATAAGATTTTTAAAATTTGAAATTTTGACTTGACTTGTAAGAAACAACTAATTTTAAAAATTTTTGACCAAGTCAACCCAAAATTTCGAAAATTTGGAGGGAAATAAGGAAAAGATATTTTTTTTGATTTTTTGACTTTTTAATTATGAGAGAGAAAAACAACAAAAATACTCAATGCATGAAATTTTTTAGATCAAAACAATGAATGCATGCAAGAATGCTATGAATGTCAAGATGAACACCAAGAACACTTTGAAGATCATGATGAACATCAAGAACATAATTTTGAAAAATTTTTTATGCAAAGAAAACATGCAAGACACCAAACTTAGAAATCTTTAATGCATGGACTCTAACAAACGAAAAATGCATATGAAAAACAACAAACAACACAAAACAAGAAAACATCAAGATCAAACAAGAGGACTTATCAAGAACAAATTGAAGATCATGAAGAACACTATGAATGCATGGAATTTTCGAAAAATGCAAGAAAAATTTTTAAAAGCATGCAATTGACACCAAACTTAAAAATTGACTCAAGACTCAAACAAGAAACACAAAATATTTTTGGTTTTTATGATTTTATTATTTTTTTGGATTTTTATTAATTTTTTCGAAAATATAGTTTGGAAAAACGAAAAATATAATAGAAAAATTTTGAAAAAGATTTTTGAAAAGAAAATTACCTAATCTGAGCAACAAGATGAACCGTCAGTTGTCCATACTCGAACAATCCCCGGCAACGGTGCCAAAAACTTGGTGGACGAAATTGTGATCAAAGAGTTCCAGGCACTGTTAGAGAAGCTCACAACTCCGTTCAACTTAACCAGCAAGTGTACTGGGTCATCCAAGTAATACCTTACGTGAGTAAGGGTCGATCCCACAGAGATTGTTGGTATGAAGCAAGCTATGGTCACCTTGTAAATCTCAGTTAGGCAGATTAAATTGGTTTTGGGTTTCGAAAATTAATAAATAAATAGAGAATAAAAAGGGATAGAAATACTTATGTAAATCAATAGTGGGAATTTCAGATAAGTGTATGGAGATACTGTGTTCCTCTTGAAACTCTACTTCACTACTCACTCTTCCTTCAATCCTTCTTACTCCTTTCCATGGCAAGCTGTATGTAGGGCATCACCATCATCAATGGCTACTTTTAATCCTCTCGGGAAAATGGTCCTATGCGCTGTCACTGCACGGCTAATCGTCTGGAGGCATCACCTTTGTTGATAGCTACATCCCATCCTCTCAGTGAAAATAGTCCAAATGCTCTGTCACAGCACGGCTAATCATCTGTCGGTTCTCAATCAGGTTGGAGTAGAATCCATTGATTCTTTTGCGTTTGTCACTAACGCCCAGCCTTCAAGAGTTTGAAGCTCGTCACAGTCATTCAATACCGGAATCCTACTCGGAATACCACAGACAAGGTTAGACCTTCCGGATTCCCAGGATCCTACTCAGAATACCACAGACAAGGTTAGACTTTCCGGATCCCCATGAATGCCGCCATCTATCTAGCTTATACCACGAAGATTCTGTTGGGGAATCTAAGAGATATGCGCCCGGCCTAAGGTAGAACAGAAGTGGTTGTCAATCACGCACGTTCATAGGTGAGAATGATGATGAGTGTCACGGATCATCACATTCATCAAAGTGTTGTGCAACGTATATCTTGGAATAAGAATAAGAGAGAATTGAATAGAAAGTAATAATAATTGTATTGAAACTTGAGGTACAGCAGAGCTCCACACCCTTAATCTATGGTGTGTAGAAACTCCACCGTTGAAAATACATAAGTGAAAGGTTCAGGCATGGCCGAATGGCCAGCCCCCAAAACGTGATCAATAGTCTCCTGAGATGAATGATAAAACAAAACTGAGACCAAAGATGTCTAATACAATAGTAAACTATCCTATTTATACTAGACTAGCTACTAGGGTTTACATGAGTAAGTAATTGATGCATAAATCCACTTCCGGGGCCCACTTGGTGTATGCTTGGGCTGAATTTGATCTATCCACGAGCTGAGGCATTTATTGGAGTTGAACTCCAAGTTATGACGTGTTTTGGGCGTTTAACTCCGGATCATGACGTTTTTCTGGCGTTTAACTCCAGACAGCAGCATGTACTTGGCATTCAACGCCAAGTTACGTCGTCAATTTCTGAATAAAGTATAAACTATTATATATTTCTGGAAAGCTCTGGATGTCTACTTTCCAACGCCGTTGAGAGCGCGCCATTTGGAGTTCTGTAGCTCCAGAAAATTTATTTTGAGTGCAGGGAGGTCAGAATCCAACAGCATCAGCAGTCCTTTTGTCAGCCTTTTTCAGAGTTTTGCTCAAGTCCCTCAATTTCAGCCAGAAATTACCTGAAATCACAGAAAAACACACAAACTCATAGTAAAGTCCAGAAATGTGAATTTAACATAAAAACTAATGAAAACATCCCTAAAAGTAGCTTGAACTTACTAAAAACTACCTAAAAACAATGCCAAAAAGCGTATAAATTATTCGCTCATCAGTATCCAAAGTAAACTCAAAATGCATCAAATATATATAAAAGGTATGTAAAATAAGATAACTAGGCAAGTGGCCAAAATGTTCACCAGTCCTCTAATGATGCTACCGGTGACCTCCCCACACTTAAGATCAAGCATCGTCCTCGATGCTAAACCGGAGGATCAGTGGAAGGTACAACGGTAGGCTCTGGCTCTGGGTGTGGGACCGGCTCCTCATGGGTCTGTGGTGTCTCTGTAGTGTCTGGAGTAGCTGGAGGGGCATCCTGCTGAGTCGGTGCCTCCACGTCCTCCTCCTGATGATCCAGCTCATCAGAGGCCGGAGAGTCAGGGAGCGGAGGTAACTCAGCGCCAAGAGAGATGAGCGCCTGGTCCATCCGATCCAGTCGGCGTCTGACATGGAGTCTCTCGCGCTCTAGAAACCGAAATAGACGCTGGACCAATAAGTAAGTAGGCTCAGGTGCTGAAGGATGAGCTGTCGACGAAGAGGGAGCTGCTGCTGTAGAGGAGGATGGGGCTGCTGTAGAGGCTGACGGTCCAGCTATCCCCACTACTGCTCTAGCCCTGGAACGGCGTCTAGCTGGGGGCTTCTCATGCACCCAACCACCCCAAGGAATAGTAACCTTCTTGTCATCTTCATCTGGGGGTGGTGGTATCACATCATCGTCCAACCAGGGGACCTCAGCTAGGGCAGCCATACTCGTGACCAAAGTAGGGAATGGAAGTAGGCCACGAATATGCGCCCGTCACATACACTGCCGGATAAGTCGAGGAAAATGAACATCCTTCCCCTCCATAACACACCAAATCAGCAGAAGCATCTCCATAGGGATCTCAGAGAAGTGAGTGGTCGGTAAGACATAGTGGGCAAATATCATCTGCCAAGTCTTAGCCTCTCTAGTCAGCTGAGCAAAGAGCATCCCCTTAGGCTTAGTATTGTTCGCATCCATGACCCATGTAGCATCCGGTAAACCGATCACGCGCCTAAGCGCCTCATAATCAAAGGTCATGCTGTGTATAGCCAACTCAGCCTGCTGATGGGCACAGGTGCCATCAAGAATATGTCAGCACTGCAAAGCCTCCTCTATGGTAGTCTCAGTAATCATGATCTCTCTACCCCTCAACTGAACCGAATCCAAAGTGGGACAGAAGAAGTTGCAATAAAATTCCTTCACCCAAGAGATGTTGATATCCCCCAAATCCCTATCAACAAAATCCATACCCAACTCTAGGATTCGACTATTAATTGACCGTCTCACATCATTGGGAAGGACAAGATTCTTCTCGGTATTCAGTTTCTTTGTCCGATACTTGAAAAGTCGAAGCTCATAGTAAAGATTGGAGAATTTAGTTGGGTCAGTAGAAGGTAACAACTGATTTTCTTTTTCTTCGTCATTCAGAGGATTCTTAGCATAATTTTTGTAGATGGAGGGAATAGAGGGTGTAGAGTGTTTTCTTTTCTTGGAAGAAGTGGCTATGGCCTTTCCTTTATCCGACATCCTGAAAAAGAAATACGATAGAATATAAACGATAAAGCATGTAGCACAAAGCAAAGAAAGCAATTTCAAGATGTAAGAAGAAGTAGTGAAAACTTGGTGTTCAAATAAGCATAGACGGAAACATAAACCAAGAAATCAACACAACCACAAAGTATACAATTTTAAAGAATAGGCAGGTTCATCATCACAACTCAAAGGAATGGTTAATGAACTGAGTAAGGAGAAATGAAGTGAGTAGGCTAAACAAGTTAGTGAGTAAGAGGTTAGTGTTATGATGAAAGAAAGCTTGCCAACAAAAATACACAAAATGCATACAATGTGATGGTCACTAAAGTCAACAACTCATATTCATTAAGCAATGAAATCATCGTACCTCTGAAAGAATGGTTAAAGAAGGTTAAATGGGAGTAGAAGTTAAATGTGGATTAGAGGCATGATGACATTTAGGTTCAAAGAAAATAGGAGTCGTGGCTCGTGTTCACAATGTCCAAGGCCAATCCCGGAAGTCAAAAGTAACGAGAATTAGCCCAAAAGTACAATAAAGACCAAAATGAAATGAATTTTCTTGAAAATTGGGCAGCATCTCGGCTTAAAATTGGACGTTCCCGGATGGCAACATAGCACAACTTAGCATGATTACAATATCAACTAATCACAGCAGCAATAAGATAGCATCCAGGCAACACAGATTGCATACAGAGCAACTCAAAATTGGCACTTATCAGACAAGTCAACAAACAGAAAATAAACACAAACGGAGCACTTATCAGGCCTAGAATCCTCTATCCACTCCTAGCTACCTAACCGCAATTATTTCTAACTAATCCTAACATGCAACATTTGAATTCAAACTAACTAACAGAAAATTACGGAAGCTAACAAAATTGAACAATGAAAAACAAACAGCATTGAGCAGAAACCTGGGAGCGGGGAAAAACTGAGAATGGAAAGGGGAATAGGGGCTTGGAACAGGGGCAGCAGAATCAGAAGTTCGCACCGCCGTGGATGGTGGCGGTGAAGAGGGTGGCGTGCGGGTTGTGCGAGAGAGCAGAGGGCAGAGTGAGTGGATGAGAGAGAGAGAGAGCGAGTGGGGTTGATGGTGAAAGAAGGAGGTTGGCCGCGCGGTGGTGGCGACGGCGCTGCTGCAGCGGCGGCTGAGGGTGAGAAGAAGAAGATGGAAATGGTGAGGGAGAAGAGAGTGCGCGACTGTGCAACGCTCTTCGCGTGTTAGGGTTATCCCTTTTTTGAATCGGCGCGAGCGCGCACCTTGCGCGTCCGCGTACATTGATGAAAACCGGGGACCCATGCGTGAGCGTGCAGTGCGCTCAAGCGTGGATGGGCAAAGTATGCAAGGGCGCGTGCGCGTACGGCACGTGCACGCGTACACGGGGTTGGGCCTGAGGCTTGGAGTGGGCTTGACGCACGCCCAACTCTCGGGGCAAAGGCCTAGAGTGCCTCAAAATTTTGCGCAAACTTTTGGGAGAAAAGCTTTAGCCAACGTTTGCCTCAAACTTTTGGGCAAACGTTGGCATCACAAATCAACACCCCGAGAGCAAAAGTTTGCGCCAACGTTTGCCTCAAACTTTTTGGCAAACGTTGGCGCCATGAACAACACACCCTGGAAAGCAAAAGTTTGCGCCAACGTTTGCCTCAAACTTTTTGGCAAACGTTGGCGCCATGAGTATGCAAGGGGGAGCCAACGTTTGAGCAAAAGTTTGACCCCAAACTTTGGCCCAAACGTTGGTAGCAGCAAGATAAGCCATCTGGTGTAAAAAGTTTGAGTAAAAGTTTGCCTCAAACTTTTACTCAAACTTTTACTCAAGCTTTTATAATTTACAACCCGGTTCACATTGGTTCTTTCTCCAACTCCAAGAGCAATCAACCAAGTCCTTTTTCAACCCAATTCCATCAAGAGCAAAGGCCCAATTCAAGGCTTGAAGACCATTTGAAGAAAGTGTATAAATAGCATAGGATTTAAGTTTTTCGAGGAGCTTTCTTTTCGGTTTTGATTGAGTGCACTTAGTAGAGAGCTCACTTTACATTTTGGCATTGTTGTTTTAATTCAAGGGAATTTGGGAGGAGAATTGATCTCTCTTCTTCCTTGTTCTTGCTTGAATACTCTTTACTTTTCTTGCTTCGGATCTTGGGTGGAGAATTGAAGAACTTCTGTTTCAATCTCACCTTGGGATCTTGTTTAATTCTCTGCTTAATCGAATTCCCGTTTCTGTTAATTGTTCTTCTTCTACTTTCTTTGCAATTTACAATTCCTCATTTCCTTTGCAATTGTTTTTGTTGGATCTAGGAAGGCATTGAGATCTAGACTTGGTTATCTAGTCTCTTGGGTCCTGAGATCTAAATTTCAATTTTACATTCTCTGTTTAATGCTTTTCAATCTCATTTACATTTCTGTTTTTAGATCCGATTCAATCCAAGTTATCTTCTACTTCTCTGTTTGTTGCAATTTACTTTTCCTTGTTTAATTTCTGCAAATCCAATTCCCAATTCCCTTTATAATTCAAGCCATTTACATTTCTTGCAATTTAAGATTCTGCAATTTACATTTCTTGCGTTCTAAGTTTCTGCCATTTAATTTCTTGTTCTTTAAGATTCAGCACTTTAAATTTCAGTTCTCTTTAATTTCATGCAATTTACCCATTCCCTTTACTTTCCATGCAATTTAAATTCTGTTAATCACAAATCTCTCAACCAAATCTTGATTCGCTTGACTAAATCAACCACTAAACTAAAATTGCTCAATCCTTCAATCCCTGTGGGATCGACTTCACTCTCGTGAGTTATTATTACTTGATGCGACCCGGTGCACTTGCCGGTGAGTTTTGTGTCGGATCATTTTCCGCACATCAAGTTTTTGGCGCCGTTGTCGGGGATTGAAATAGATTGACAATGATTAAGTGAGGTGGTGGTCTAGATCAAGCATTTCCTTTATTTTTGTTCTCTGTTTTAGATTGAAACCAAGGTGTTTGAATTTATGCCTCACTAAGAAATTCTCATCTTTGATATGAGTAATTTCAATTTTCAATGGTGTTGTGCTTTCCAAAATTCAAATGGAGTTCAACTCATCTTATGATCAAACAAATTTTATGGGATATTACCCACCATCACCAATCTCTAATGGTGGCTGGAAATATCACCAAGAAAATACGAATTCTAAGCACTCCAATCCATGAAGATTTGCTTCAGAGACACAAGATGAGCAGGAGAATCATATGGGATACCAACCACCACTACAAAATAATTTATATCCTCATGGTAGATGGGAGTATCACCAAAGAATGAAAGAGCATCCACCCTCACGTCCCAGTTTCTCATTTAAAAGTTCTTCATCACTTGATTATGCCTCAACACAAAGTTTCCTCCAAAATCCATGCCAGTCATCCATCAATCACACAACTCATTCCACACCCCTCAACACAACTTCACCACAACACATTCACGTCACCAAAATTACTCTCAACCTTCATCTCTTGAATTAGCAGTTGAGGATTACCTTCAATGGTCCAAAGAACCCTTAGAACGCCAATGCGAAGCCATTGAAATACATAGAAAAATCGTGAAAAGATTCACACAACCCCAATCTTGGGAAGAAACCATCCTCAAGAAGATGAATGGGCCCTTAGAGCAAACAAAGAGGAACTTAGAACCATCAAACAGTAAGGATGAAGACAAATTTGTGGGTGAGGAAGTGGAAAAGCAAGATGAGGAAGCCTCTGTGTCAAGAGAAATTTCAATGAAAAATGAGGTAGAGGAAACATTTGAACCTGACCTTACATATTCACAGAAGCCACTTGAGATGACAAGGGAACATGAAAACTCACAACTCTCTCAAACCTCCTTGAAACAAAATGGCTCAACAATTGAATCCATGATTGAAAGATATGAAGAGGAGATGAAGAAATGTTGGGAAGATCAACAAACCTCCTCCATGAAAGAGCTATTAAAACAAATGTTGAGTGTAAAAGAGGAAGTGGAAGAGCAAGAAAGTGAGAAAGACAACCAAAGAATTCCAAACTCAAGTGAAGCAGAGAAGTACACAGAGGAAGAGCTTACAGAACCACCATTGCAAGAGGCTCTTGATGAAAAGAAGACTCTAACAATCACACAACCACCAAGACTTGGATTCAAGAAAGTGAAGGCAATTAACAAAAGCACCGAGAAGAGGATTGTGACCAAGCTACAAAGGACAACATTCAAGAGAAGGTCAACTGCAAACAATCCTTCCCCTGAACTAGCAAGCAAGCTCAATCAAGCTGTGTACAAAAGGAGGCTTGCTGAGAAAAGACTAAGAAAGGGGACAACAGCTGAAACTTTCCCCCCCTTGAGGTCATTCCTCTTAACCAACTGGAAGAAGAGGAAGAAAGTGAAGAACAACATGTCAAGCTAGTGACAATAAAGAAGCGCTTGTTGGGAGGCAACCCAATCTGAGGTAATTTTCTCTTCATAGCTAATTTAGTAAAAGAGTTGAGTAGATTTCTCTGTATTGCAAAGAGCTAAGTTTGGTGTTGCACACCAAAATAGTTAAGGGGTGAATGTTGGATGCTAAGTTTGGTGTTCCACCAAAAATTTCATTAAGAACACATTGCACCCTCAGCATGATCAGTATCGGCTCCAAACCATCAGAGAAACTGCTTAACAATTGTCATGTTTCTAGTTTTTGGTTGTTTTCTGGTTCATAGTTTGTTTCTTAGTTCATAGTTTATTTCCTTAATAAAAGTACTTGATGTTTCATGCATGTATTTATTTTGCTACATATAGAAGTAGGCAAGGAACTAAGTTTGGTGTTCCCACACCAACTTAGGTTCACAGAATCACAAGCATACATGCATGCTAACTGCCTCTCAAGTGCTTGGGGAACAAGCAACTTTCAATATCTTTTGTAGGAAGTCATTCAATCTCTTGGAGAAAAAAGTACATCATCATGGACAGAGGAAGGATATAGAACCTAACAATGATGATGACACAGAGAAAACAAATAGACTCCAAGAGGTTGTATTGTTCTCTGACTAATTCTAGTTCAAGTATGTTAATTGAAAGTGCAAATGTCCTCTGTTGATTAGTGTCTTCTTAGATTCATTTTACTGTCTGCGAGTTTGTTTGGTTTCATGCTATTATGGCTTACTAGTCTAAGTGCTTGATTCACTTTCATCTTACTTGAATTATATGCTTTGTTCCTCATGCTTGAATAAAAGAAAAATAACTGTGAAATAGAGAAAGAGTAAAAGTCTAGCATGATATGAGACAAAATGTGGTTATGTGGTGGTATGTGCTGGTTCATTAGTTGATTTATGAATAAGGCTGAATGTTAGCATGACTTTGTGATATGAACTTGAGTTACATTTCATGAGACTTGACAAAAGAAAAAGGTCCAAAATAAAAGAAAGAAAATGCAAGAAAAAGAAGCAAAAAGAAATAAACAAGGCTGGGCATCAATAGCTTGAGATTTGGATATATGCCTGTGATGCTTTTTGTACAAAGATAAGCTTGGATAACTAGGTTCTAAGGGGTGCTTCATCACCCGGCAAATTGGGTTAACTAACCCGGGATTGCCAACCAAAAGTCCACCATCAAGAGCTACTTTGAGACAAAGCATTTAGTAACCCAAAGAGGTGCTGGGCATCAATTTCCAAAGAACAAACAGAGATGAACAAAACAAGCTAAATGCCTGTGATGTGTGTGTGCTAAGGAGAGGCTTGAGCAAGTAAGTCCATAGGGGTGTTTCAACACCTAGCATCTTGAACCAACTGGGGCGGGAATGCTGGCTAAAAGCTTACTTTAAAAAGCTGCCTTATCACATAGCATTAAGCCTCATCCAAAAAAAAAAATCCCAAGCAATAACAAGTCTCATTTTTTTTGTAATTCAAAGTAAGATCCAGAGGAATGTTGATGCCTCAGCCACAGAATAAAAATCCCTAAGATACCATGCATGAAAACCCCATTTACCAGTATTCAATGTCTTCCAATAAAAGGGCTTATACACTTCTCTGCTTCTAGTAATTTTTCTTATGTTTTACTGCTTGCTTGGGGACAAGCAAGCTTTAAGTTTGGTGTTGTGATGACAAGTCATCTTAGCCTAGTTTCACTAGCCTTTTTCTTATGTTTTCATTTGAATTGTGCACTTTCTTGAGCCATAAGCAAGCCAATTGGGTAGATTTTCATGCTTCCTTTGATTGAATCAACCATAGATGAATTAATGCAATTTCATGAGGTTTTATGCTATAATTGTCACATATTATGAAAGAATGAATATCTCATGATTTTGAGCATAGCTTTGATGTGTTTGGTTGATTAATGATAGGAGAAGAAAGCTTGGAGAAAGGTTGAAGCAAGAAGGAATGGCTAGGAGGAAGAGAGGACAAAAAGTTTGAGCAAAAGTTTGCCTCAAACTTTAGCTCAAACTTTTGGAATAAGTGAAAATGAACCAGGGAGCAAAAAGCTTGACCAAAAGTTTGCCTCAAACTTTTGGGAGAAAAGCTTGAGCCAACGTTTGCCTCAAACTTTTGGGCAAACGTTGGCATCACAAATCAACACCCCGAGAGCAAAAGTTTGCGCCAACGTTTGCCTCAAACTTTTTGGCAAACGTTGGCGCCATGAACAACACACCCTGGAGAGCAAAAGTTTGCGCCAACGTTTGCCTCAAACTTTTTGGCAAACGTTGGTGCCATGAGTATGCAAGGGGGAGCCAACGTTTGAGCAAAAGTTTGACCCCAAACTTTGGCCCAAATGTTGGTAGCAGCAAGATAAGCCATCTGGTGTAAAAAGTTTGAGTAAAAGTTTGCCTCAAACTTTTACTCAAACTTTTACTCAAGCTTTTATAATTTACAACCCGGTTCACATTGGTTCTTTCTCCAACTCCAAGAGCAATCAACCAAGGCCTTTTTCAACCCAATTCCATCAAGAGCAAAGGCCCAATTCAAGGCTTGAAGACCATTTGAAGAAAGTGTATAAATAGCATAGGATTTAAGTTTTTCGAGGAGCTTTCTTTTCGGTTTTGATTGAGTGCACTTAGTAGAGAGCTCACTTTACATTTTTGGATTGTTGTTTTAATTCAAGGGAATTTGGGAGGAGAATTGATCT